>NW_028230446.1:17755930-17946758 GCF_043228905.1 Azolla caroliniana | reverse complement strand
TCCTAGCCACGGTCAACACGAGCTTCAATGGATCACAATGGAGCAATGGAAAACAGAAGACGCAGGAGAAAGAGCCATCTGATCTGATCTGGTCTGGTCATCATCATCAGGGCGCGATTACACAGCATAATCACCATAAATCATACTTGCCAAGAAGAAGAAGAAGAGATTACACAGCATAATCACCATAAATCATACTTGCCAAGAAGAAGAAGAAGGAGGAGGAGTGAGGAGGAGGAGGGGGAGGCTGTGGTCCAACGGATCCGTGAGCAGTTGTGTGGTTGGGGGATTCGGTTACCGGATTAACAGATTTCTTTATTTTATGGCGGCACTACTTCGTGGAGGCATTATCTCCAATGGACGCGCTGCTACCGCCACTGCCGCCGGCCTTCATAATTATGTGAGAATGGTACTGATTATGATCTGGATACTGCATCTACCACAGCCCCATCATGCCCTAGTCACAAGCCAAACTCAACCGCAACAGGCTACAGTTGTTTTGAACAAGGATCCCCCTTCTCCTCTTCCTCTCCTCTCTCATCTCCTCCTCTCTCCTCCTCCTCTCCTCCTCCTTCTCCTTATCCTCCTCCTTCCTCCTTCTCCTCTCTCCATCTCCATCTCCTCTCCTCCTCCTCCTCCTCCTTCTCCTCTCCTCCTCCTCTCCTCCTCCTCTTCTCCTCCTCCTCTTCTCTCTCCTCCTCTCCTCCTCCTCTTCCTCCTCCTCCTCCTGATTCTTCTCTTCTCTCTCCTCCTTCTCCTCCTTCTCCTCCTTCTCCTCCTCTCTCCTCCTCCTCCTCCTCCTCCCGATTCTTCTTCTCCTCCTCCTCCTACTTCCACGAACGTCTCTCCCACAGGAGCAGGTGTCCCCCCCGCCATGGCCCCCAGTCCATCACCGTCACCAACGCAAGGCAATAATAAGGAAATCGGCCGAATCACTGGCTTCACTTTCCTCTCTGTCGCCCTCCTCTTACAGCTCGCCGTAGTCATCTACATCCTCGGCATTACCAGATATGGCTGGTTCCATTACTAAAACGGTGGCCTTCGTCTCTCCTGTGGTGTTTCTCTTTATCTCACCAAAAATGCCCCAGGCTTCTTCTGGTTATTTCCCCAGATGCCCCCCCCCCCGGCCTCCAAATTGAGAGAAACATTTGTAGCACATCTCATGATCAATTCAGCAAAAGAGGGGAATGATTTTATTTTTTTACCCAATAAAATCTGTTGATTAACGTAATAAATACACAACCCATCCATCCATTGCGTGAGGGTTCGAGCATTTGACAATTGAAGAGGCACGCATTTCATGAGATAAATTCATATCAACACATTCGGGCATTAGGGGAAATGGACAAAATTGATGGCATGTATTATTATTTAGTTGCTTTGCAGTGCTGCATTGTAGTGATTTGTATAGGGAATTTTACAGTCCCTCCAAGTGTAGATATTTTCTTCAATTTCATAACTTGGAACCACTTGCCCATCAAATTGTCCTACAATCCATTGTCAATGTCGGTATGTATTGTATTGTATAAATTATTATAATGATAATGACTAATAATGTTGTATTAAAACCATTGTTGAACTATAAGCAACAAAAATGTAAATTTATTAACCTATAATCATGAAGGACTAATCTTGCTTGATAATACTGGTTATGGCCCCAACATCCAAACATCGATAGATTTGCTTGAGAGTCAGAAAACCCCTCACAAACTTGATATGGAGAAGCACAAGCTTCACCATAAGACTTGTATATTGTGTTTATGTCCCTACATTTTATAATTGCAATATAATGGGGATGAGAACACATAAAAATGTTAAATTTAGTTATCTTCATAGATTTTTAGATGTCTCAATGTCCTTTACCTTAACCTAGTGGAGTGGCTAGTGATCATTAAAAAACCTAGCGTGATTGTAAGGCATGTAAATGACACTCGAAAACCTTATAAGAAATATTGTAAAACTTGTTTTTCAAGATGCTTCATTAAATACAATATTGGAAACAATTCAAGCATGATTAAAGTAGATCTTGATGCGACAATTGTAAGCGATAAAGGAAATTCGTGACGATGAGAGAAACTCTAGACAAGTACACTATACAAGTAATCATGGCGAGCCATTAGGGCCATGGCACGTTTGTAAACACTCCTTTATGGGTTCTAGATCATTCTAACCATCTTGCATGTGACCTTTTAACTATTACCATTTGTCAATCTTCTTGATGTTCTTGACCATCTTATGTTTGGGTGTTCCATTCTAGTGCCAAGAGGGCAACACTTGAAGATCATTTGATGAATTTTTACATTCCCATATTAATCGACGAAAATTAAGGGAACATAAAAAGAATTCTATCCATTTGGAAGTGTTGGTTGGTTTTTTTATCTGTGTCTTGCCCCTCTTTCCCAACATGTGTACTCTAGACCTCGGAAAAAGAGAGAGGAAGTGATGATGAGCAATGTAATGTAAACAAAGTATGGCCATTGTTCTACTAGGTTGATTGCTTAATAGTTGAGATTTTCATGAATTGTTATGTTGTATGCTATATATATGTATGTAACAAACAGTGATATGAATGATGATATGACATTTTTGAAAATGCCTCTAAGTTTAGATTTAATGTGTATACTAATTGCCCAAAGTAAAATTAGGATAATCTATATCCTAATTTCTTCACACATAAGAGATTAGAGGACATCATGGACAAGAATATTTTGGTAAGCAAAGACGAAATAAAATAAGAGCTCAAATGGTAAGTAGTTAAAGCATCCCCACATGTATGTATGCATGCTTATGTGTTTGAAGTCCCTTAAAAGTAAACAGGCTCGAGAGCATTAGATGCTAACTATATCTCCTTTTGATACTCTAGTCACATTGGAGTTGATTCTAATCTTATGAAAAGAAATGATCTTGTGATTGTCTCTAAGTCGTGTTGTCACACACACCCTTGAGTGTTGGCTTGATCACAAAGGGAAAACCATTTTTTCCATCTTCGTAAGTGTCTATGTAGGGGATTAGAATTTAATGTCGTGACATACAGTGTGTATCATGTTTTCCCCTTGGATAGCCCTCAGTTTGCATTTGTTTTCATTGTCAAATTCCCCTTCCCACTCAATGACATGTAAATTCAATCTTGTTATTTCAACATGTAAATCTTGGTCTTTCTACACCTCATTTTAGGTCTAATTTTTGAACTTGAGCGTTGACTCAGTCACCGATGCGGCTTTAAATTTCGGAAACAAGATCAACTAAGCAAATGCATTGTGCCTTATAAAAGCGAATGAGAATGTTAATGCCGGTGTGATCGGCCGGCTTAAGTACAAGACAAGATTCAAGAAGGGCAAAAAAAGTGTAACCTGAGAGAGTTACAAAGTATCCTTAATAAGTTCTTGGGTGGGAGGTTTCATCATGGATTCTAGATGCCATAGTTCAAGTCACTAGCACGTAGGTATAACTTATACGTTCTATATGCGTCGAGGGAAGGTCATTGCAGATTCGAGGTGCCACCGTAGACGCCTCCGGATTGGGTTCTGCCCTAAACCCACCCACAGGTGTGAACACGAAGGTCAAGACTTCTATCAATAATCAAAGAGATGGTTTTACAAATTATATATATATGTATATATAAGCAATTCGAGCAATTATTAAGAATTTCAACGCGTTGACTTTTTCATGACTCATCGGTCAATATCCTAAAGGTATTGGGGCTCGGAGTACAATGAAACAATGGAAACACAAGAATCAGAATTAGAAGAATCAGAAGAAGAAGAAGAAGATCTGATCTGATCATCATCAAAGAGATACGACACACCATTATTTACAAAAACATTAAATTCAATCCTAGTAACAAAGAAAACATAAGAATTCTGGACTCATCATATTTGAATCCCCTGTCTGCGCAGAAGAAGAAGAAGAAGAAGAAGAAGAAGAAGAAGAAGAAGAAGACCGGTGGTCGGCTCCAAACAGATCCAGGGATTTACTGTTGGGTCAAAAATAAAATTTATGGCGGCACTACTTCGTGGAACTGGGTGTTATACTGCGCCCACCATCACTGCCGGCCTTCATAATTATGTGAGAATGGTACTGATTATGATCTGGATACTGCATCTACCACAGCCCCATCATGCCCTAGTCACAAGCCGCTCCATAGCCGAAACCCATTCCCCTGCAGAAGACACTCAGACCCCGCTTCCTCCTGCTCCTGCTCCTGCTCCTGCTCCTCCTGATTCTTCTCCTCCTTCTTCTCCTCCTCCTCCTCCTCCTCCTCCTCCTCCTCCTCCTTCTCCTTCTCCTTCTCCTTCTCCTTCTCCCTCCACCGTTCCGACACCGAAGAAGCTTAATGAAGGCAAAATCACCGGTATCTCGTTCCTGTCTATCGCCCTCCTCCTACAGGTCTTCGTAGTCGTCTACATCCTTGGCATCAGATATGGATGGTGGCATTGTTAACCAGGGGAGGGGCAGCCGACAGACATTAGAGGTCTCTCTCCATGGTGGCCTGGATCTCCTGTCACCTGCCTGAGGACTGGCTTTCCTCTTTATTTCACCCTTATGCCCTTAGGATTCTTCTGGTGGGGATGGAGTTTCACCACATAAAATCTGTCGATTAACTCAAATAATACACACAAGCCAATGGCCCGAGGTTTCTCTGGCGTTGACAAATGAAAGGGCATTTCATGGAATAAAGACACAAGGGCATTAGAGAAAATAAAGAAGATGGATTCCGTGTGTTACTTTTAGTTGCTTTTTTGGAGTATTACCTCCGATTGTAGTTTGTACATGAATCTTTGGTATCCCAGTTACTGTTGAGATTTTCCTCGATCTCGTAATTGGGCCATTTGTCAATGCTGGAAATGTATTGTGCAGACTATAATGATAATGACTATATTGTATTAAACCCATTGTTTAATTATAAGCAGCAAATAAGTAAACTTAGTAACCGAGAATTATGAAGGATTAATCTTGCTTGATAATACTATGTGCCCAGCATCCAACCATCAACAGATTTGCTGGAGAGCCTGAAAACCCACCACAAACTTGATATGAAGAAGAACAAGCTTCACTATTGCACTTATATATTGTATTGTTTATGTCCCTACATTTTATAAATGCAATATAATGGCCAGAATAAACATCGTAAATTTAGTCATCTTAATAGATTTATATATGTCTTAATATCAGTGTTTAAATCCTTTGTCCTAATCTTGTGGACTGGCTAGTGATCATATAAAAGCAATGGGATTGTAAGGAATGCAAGGAAGATTGGGAAACCTTGAAGACACACCATTAAGTACAATATGGAATCACTCTAAGCCAAATTGTTTCAATATCAGACCATGTTGCTACATTAACGATTTATGTCCGAGTTATGTGAGGTTACTTTATGCGTTATTTTTCAATAAATCATTACTAACAAATATAAATTTAACTAGACTTGCCATGTTCGTAGTATATCTTGATGCTACAATTGTAAGTGATAAAGGAAATTCATGATCATGACAATCAGAACTCAAGACAACACAATAAAGATCATGGTGAACCACTATGGTTGCGACAGTTGCATAAACACTCACTTCTTCATGGCTTTGGGATTATCATAACCAAAGAGACAATGATTCTGTTTGGTTTTCTTGCTCTGAACTTTATCTACTACCAAGGGTCAATCTTCTTGATTTCCTTAACCCATCTCATACATTTCACTATTTCACCATTTCTCTTCAATATTAAGATAACAATTGGTTTTCCTTTTTGGTCTTCTTTGGTTCGTGTGTATATCCGCTACAATTCTCGGTTTTCTTCTACAGTAATCTTTCCTTATCCACAATTATTTGCCTTCTACAAGGCTTGATGTTCTACATGTCTTCATGTATATACGCGCTATCCTGAGTGCTGCGCAGCGACACTATGAAACGCAGGCACCATAGCTCTCGGCTTGCTGGAGAAGCTTCTTCTCTCATCCGCTACCTCCTCCTTCTTCTTCTTCTTCTTCTTCTTCCAATAGACAGTTCTCACCTCTCGTTCTCCCAGGGATTGCCATATTTTTCTATCCTCAGAAGCTCTGTCTTTTTCTCTGTATGGCCAACGATGACTTGTTTAGAACTGGCACCTCTTCTCTGCTTTTGCTTTTTCTCTGACGGTCCGAATTGGTTCTCTTGACTTGACTTCTTTCATGATGGGTCCGGTCATTGATAAGGTCCTTCTCTAATTACGACAACACGGTCGAGACTTCATAATGACTCAATATTGATGGATTCACGACCATTTGAATCCCTTCAATACTTGTGATCATGCCCGCAACATTCGCTCATTGTTCGGCCGTGCAATCTAAAAATTTCAACAAAAATAGTGTTCATATAATATGAGGGATTTGCACATACGATTCCATATCTCAATCTCAATCTCAATGTGAGGTGTACAATAAAGGCAGTTGCATCTTGGCGTGGCCAGCACTTTATAGAAAACGCCATTTCTATCACATGGAGACCTAAGTGAAAGGTAAGCAAGTTATTTTCCCTCAATTGTAATTGGGATTCTAGACACTTACCATTAGGGTTTCACCTTCTGATGTAGAATCATAAGCATGCCATTCAATCATGCATACGATCCTTTTTTTCATATTTAGGCGTCATTATCACTTGGGTACAATCATCAATGACGTGATTTGTTTAGTTAGTAAATATGTGAAAACAATCATATTATTAGTTAAATTAATTCAGCTAACTAAAGAGTAGTTGGTCTTAATAAAAGAAAATTAATACTAATTAAAGAAGTAACCCTTGTACTTTGGATAATGTAAAATATACCCATTACTAAAAGAAAAAAGCATCTGATAAAGCTAGTCATCAAGTTCTCTTTTGCAGTTTTAAAAACTTGGAGAAATTATTTGTACCTCCCTCTGGAAAAACTCTGAAAACTATGCAAAGATTATAAGGGGAAAGTGCTATCACTATGTATGTATGTAAATTCCCAAGTCAATAGTGAATAGGTTTGTGTGCTCTCTTAGTTGAACACTGTGATATAACATGGAGGTCATAATTTGATTTAAAAGGTTGGAATTATTAGTGGATATGGTTTCAATTGATGTACAAATATACTCTCGAGGTTTGTGTGTGTGTGTATCCCTAAGAAAGAAAATTTCATCCTCAAAATGACACGGAAAGTTGGTTATTCTTGCCCCTCACTCGACATATATGTTGGCATAAAACTTTTGGAGTGAGTCCAAAATTTGTGGGAATGTTTGGCAAATAAGACAATATATCAATGGGTATCGGCAACTAAAGTCATTACCTTCGCCCACCAACTCTCAAAGGAATTCATTAAAAGCAAAATTAGCAAATTGAAGTAAGAGTAAAAATTTTAAAGCACTCGTCTTGTTGACCAATCCAGTCTCCAATAAAGAAAGCGATACCCCATATTTGTTGGGCTAGAACGAAGCCTTTCCTTTTCTGATTATATTAATCCTTCATTCCTCCTAGTGTATATATGGGCGGGGCGGGCTTCAGCCTGAATATGAAATCAGTGAACAATTTGCAGTGTGCACCCAACTTAAGGGAGTGGGCACACATTCAAAAACTCAGCATTGACCTAGACTTGATACGAAACAAAGATGGGTTTAGGGTTTATGAAATCCGATTGGATTACGGACTAATATGGGTGTGTAAAAAAACCTATTAACCATATGACAACCCATTACTTGATAGTAGCTATAGAGTCTCGGCTGCTTACCCGAGGGATGGATGGATACGCCGGAGATGTCCTCGGATCGAGTTCTCTCAGGAGGGGGTTGCAGCACAGTGTGAAACCGAAGAAGAAGCCAAGGATAATTGGCCAAAGAGATAATGTGAATAAGAATAGTGTATATGATATTAGTGGGGCTGTAACGTTTTCTACGCTTCAGGAGACCCTCAAGTCAACATTATGAGGACCAAGTCATATGGCCTTGCAGGTCTCTCCTTATTAACAAACACAAAACCCTAAACAAACAAGTGGAGATGGAGATGGAGATCTGATTCATTAATCGCTCGCTTCCCTTCAGTGTGAGGATTAATCTGGCAACCTGCCAAGCAGGAGAGGGGGGGGGGGGGGGGGGGCAACACACTTTGGATCGGATTTACATAGATTCGTAAGGTAATTAATAATGGATATGGCAGATCTTCATCGATGGAAATGTGGTCGCCTAAATTCTGCAAAACTCATGGTAATGGTTTTGATCTGGATGCTACACGCAGCAGAGCCGAATACTATGGTGGTGACAATAATCTCATGCCATGCTCAACCCAAGATATTGGCGCTGGGATGTCCATCTAATAATCCTTGCACCCAACCGCCACAATCTCCACCTTCGATCACTTTCTCCTCTTCAAGCCCTTCTGCGGTTGAACCCACTCGACCTCGCAGTGGTTCACCATCACCATCGCCAATGCCTCCTCCTACACATTCTCCTGAGACAGGAAGTGGTGTTAAAAATGCCTCTTCATCATCAGTATTGCCTCCTCAATATCCTCCTCCTCCTCCTCCTCCTCATCTTCCCCTGAGCCCTGGTGCAGCCACGCCAGTCCTCCTCCTCCCAACTGCCACGCCGAGACCATCCACAGAGCGCAAGAGAGTCGGCCTGATTGTCGGCGCCCTGATGCTCTCCATAGCCGTCCTCTTGCAGGTCTTCGTAGTCCTCTACATCCTCAGCATTACGCCTCGGCGGCGAGGCTCTGAGCAACGGCCCGTGGCGAGGCTGCAGTGCTAAGATCGGGGCCCTAAACCCTAACCCTAAACCCTAAATTATCACACCGCCCGCTTCTTCCGCCGCCTTCCTGCAGGCGGCGACGCGAGAAGGGGGGGGGGGGGGGGGTTCTATCTATTTCCACAGAATGCCCTTCAGTTCTGGTTATTTCCCCGTATGCCCCTTTCTTCACCCCTCCCCAAATAAGAAACACAGGATTTGATCATGGGATTGTTGAAAGAGCACACACATCTCAATAGATCGAGAAAGAGCCACCTCATGCATGATCCCCTAGGCATGGGAGAGGATGAAGAAACTAGAGGAGGATCATTTCGGGAAATAACCTCCAGGATCACTCAAGGGCATTTGCGGAAATTAACAAAAGAAGATCGGCCTCTCTCTCTCTCTCTCTCTCTCTCTCTCTCTCTCTCTCTCGGGGTCATGTATATTTTTTGTCTTCACGAATTTAGCCTTTGTTAGCGTTTAAAAATCTATGCCATGCAATTTTACCGCTCGCTCTCCCTGATGTTCCCATAATGCTCTTGAACTTTGTAGCTTGGATGTATAACTTGTATTGCATCGGCTTGAAACGGAGCTTGTTTGTAATACGTATCATACAAATCATGTGATAATGTCGATGTTGTACTAAAACCATTGTGTTAATTAGGACTAGATTAGAACTGAACTTGCCAAACTACTACGATGCATGTGACATTGCAAGAAAAGAATCCCATCCTATGATAATTGAAACCAACTTAACTTATCACGATTAATATAATTAAAAGTCCCCTTTTTCCATGTAACTCATTAAGGAACCTTGACTAGAAACAAACATTATAAGCGAGTTTTCTTATCACTTATGCCGAGTACTCTACCCAAGGTCACTCAATCCAGATTGCTAATGCTCGTGGTTATATCTTCTTCTCTAGAATGGATGTAGTCTTTGATTGGGCCATGGACAAAGTCACCCACATCAAAGTGTGTAACAACCTCCTTATGTCTCTTCTCATTACAATGGGCTTGTATCAAGCTCTCTCATAGTTCAACATCGTGAAATGTAGATGGAATGAAGTGTGTGACATGCTAAGCTTCATCTTGTCAATCAGAGGGTTGGTTGCTCTCGTCTCCACTCAATGCCCACATTCTTCTTTTCCTCAACTTGAGCTCATTCTAGATTTAAACTACCCGTTCCCATATCCCATTTTGGGGCTAGGTTCAATCTCAATCTAAGATGTATCTCGATAATGATACGAGGACATGTACAATCTCATTGACAACATGCTCAATTGAGTTAGTAACTTCAAATTAATCTTTCACTAAGGTTGGGCTCACAAAAACTGGTCTCATTGGGAAAAACTAGACCACATGTTTGATGAAGGACAACTTAATGAACTATTGTTTTGGGCATGTAATAAGCACATGGGGATAACATACAAGATACAACTATGCTACCACTTCTTAATTAGTGGCAGGAGCAAGGCATACGATATAGAAAATATGCAAGAGAGAGGATTGCATAGTAAGAAACTCACCTTGTAATGATTTTTTTTATAATATTGCATGACCAATGATGACAACGATGAGTCCATGACACTGTTCATAATCAATAGTACAATATAAAGCCTTGGACTGGAAAGGCCATAGCCCCATCTAGGGAGAATAAGTTTCTCCCATCCTCGATAGATCAAAGAAACTCCTTTGTTGCATTTACTGATCCTACAAATTATATTACTGCATTTACTGATCCCACGAATCAAGCATCCTTGACACATCAATCAACACTTTTACTACATTTACTGATCCCACGAATCATGTTACACCCACTAGGAGTCTCGTGCGAGAAATTGTGTTCCTGCATTTATCGACCCTACGAATCGTATTACACCAGGAGTTTCACGAGGCGTGGTAACATATCATCGTTGGTCGCATCATCATCATCATCATCATCATCATCTCCGACTTCATGGTACAATGAAGGTTAATTCTGTTCCTCGGAAACCAAACTACTCACGACTCATCTCTCATAGGGAGAAATGGGGAGGGGCTTGCCGAGTGGCGGCAAAGCTTGTGGTTGTGGGGTGAGTTGATTATGTCCTATGCATGATATATATCATATGAGTGGGGCCCCTAAATAATGATTTGTTTATTTATTTATTTTATTTTCCAAAAAACCTAAATAAAATGATTTGTAATTTTCTAGTACATACATACTGTATGTACATACATAATAATAATTATATAAATAATAAAAATAAATAATAAAAATAAATAATAAATAATAAATAATAAAAAATAGTCTACCCGGCGGCAGACAAAACAGAGAGGGGGGGTTTGACAGCGGGAAGGAGAAACAGAGACAGACAGAGACAGAGACAGAGACAGAGACAGAGACAGAGCTTCCGTCTCCGTCTGCGGGTGGATCGCAGAGTTTTCCTTTTCTCTGCTGCATCCTTCCCGTCGATCCATGGCGATTCTCTATGCCCTCGTAGCCAGGGGCACCATTGTCCTCGCCGAGTTCAGCGCTGCTTCAGGTAACGCGGGCACCATAGCTCGCCGCTTGCTCGAGAAGCTCCTCCTTTCCTCCCCTTCTCCCACTTCTTCTGCTCCATCCCCTCCTCCAATCGACAGCTCCCACCTCTCCTTCTCCCAGGATCGCCATATCTTCCATGTCTTCCGATCCCCAGAAGATCTGTCTTTTCTCTGTATGGCCAACGATGCCTTTGGAAGTAAGTGGTATCTCTTCTTTGCTTTTGAATATTCATTTTCTCTTTCACTCACGCGCATGCACACAGAAACACATCAGTCTTGCTGTCTGGATGGTTGAGGATCTAGGTTTCTGTGAATGTATCCTATGCTCTCTAAATGATTTTTTAGCTGAGTTCGAGGAGAAATGATATCATCTGGAAATTGGAGTATTTATTTAAGTTCTAGTGTTGGGGTGTCCTTGTTTTGTACGACCTATGTATTTTGTTTGAAATCTAGTCAATGTGTAGCCCAATATAAAATGGATGCACAATCGTATTTTCTTTGATTGTCTGACTTGATGATGCTTGGATTCTTCATGGCACAGTCTCATAAAGGATATAAATCTTGTATTCGGTACCCAAGCAGCTTGCAATCTGTTCATGAGTATAGCATTGGCAATGTATCAAAGATCCTGCAGAATGACACAATTTATGTGCTTTGTTCCCCTAATAAAAGCTCGAATGTTGTGACCATGTGCCTACTTGGTTGGATAGTGAATCCCCATGGAAAATGTGTTTTGTACCTTGATTTATGACATTTACATGTCTCTAAAGGGCCTTTGAAGCAATATAGACCCTTAACTTGATGATTTTTCTTGATAAAGTATTGATTGATCATGATTGTTTTTTAGTCATCAAGAATCATGGGTTCTTCACTGTTGAATTATTAGTATGATAGTGCTGAATCGAGTGAGCTAGAAAATCCCTCAACTATAGCCCTTTTGAACATGAAACCGATTTGTGGAGTTGGTGAATGCAGTAAAAAATTAAATTTGGCCAGACATCTGGCCAACATTTGTAGAAAAACTTACATAAAAAAGAAACGTCTTCTCAAGATTTTGGACTCATTGATATACAGGAGGGTGGAGTGCTTTTGAGCTAGAAAGTTGACACACTATTGATCCCGAAGACTAACAACCCTTTCGATATTTCTTTAGTGATAATTAACAGAAGAAGGTACAACTAACATTATACCTATCAGTTCAATCTTATTTCAACCTTTAAAGCTTGCAGGTGAGGCTTCCAAGATACTCTCCTCCAAGCATAGTGAAAAACAAAGCATATTAGATACGTCAGCAGCAGATTTTCTCACTCTAGAATGACTCTCCACCAGATCTAAAGCTATGTTTTGAGTTTTACATATAAAAAAAGCTAGGCTTGAATAAGATAAGACTTGTTCTTGGTTCAGAGTGTCAGCTCTTCAATAAACATATCTTAACCCACTGTCTTATAAGTTTTAATTTGCTTTATGTGGCGCCTAACCTAAAGTGGTAGTGTAAGCACGTATTTATGACTTGACACACGCCCCCTCCAAACAGCCATATGCTGATACCAGGCATTGGCGTCATGGCTCTAGGGACCATCACCTCTGTCATTTCACATTGACCATGTAGTTTTGTCTGGTCTGGCTTTAAAAGTTTTGTGGGAGCATGTTGGAAAACAAAATAGCAAATAAAAAGTTTCAGGGGAACTAGTGAAAAGTTTCTGGGAGCAAGTAAAGTTTGTTATTAATTAATGTCATGAAGGAAGAACCAAAAGAACACCTTCAGGTGACCTATGAATTACTAATTGGTTGTGACCTATGCAGAAAAGTACGCCAAGATTTTCTTTGGTATATTATCATTTGTCTTTGCATGTCTATGCAAAATATACCAGGAATTTTTTAACAAATTTTTTGTTTTATGAATCATCTTTCCTAGCTCTCCATGCCAAATCTCCAATGTAGGAAGATTTTGGATGTTCCAATTTTGTTCCCAACACCATGAAATCTGAGATTCAACTTGTTCATATAAGAAACCCCCATTTGTCTCCTATATAAACTATATTACTTCAATAGCTCCAACATTAATATGACTTCAGGTAGACTCTATAAAATCTTAGCATTTGTGTTTTTATTGTTGAGCTTTTTGATTCAGTTTTCCTGTTCTTTTGATATGACTTCTGCTGAGTTATTCCCATCTTCCTTGATCCATCAGCCATGACCTGTGGCATGTATTATTATCTTTTCTGTGTGGGTGTATCCTTTCCTCTATAATACCACTTCATTGGAACTGGGTATTTATGTTCTGGTGGATGGTTAGAAGTTACCATTTGTTGGAAGCTGTTGCAAAGCTGCAGTGTTTGTTTTTGATGTGTCATTCATGAATTACTTGTGGCTTGCATCCAACTTTCTGTTTATATGGTTGTCTAGGACGCATTCCATTTGCATATTTGGAAGATATCCACATGCGATTCACAAAGACCTATGGGCACAAAGTATATACAGCGCTTGCTTATGAAATGAATGACGAATTTTCTCGGGTACTGCATCAGCAAATGGAATACTTTTCTACAAACCCAAATGCAGATACCTTAAATCGTGTTATAGGAGAAATGAACGAGGTAAGGTTTTTGTATATTTCTTACTGGATATGTATTTCAATGATTCAAACTCTGTACAATAAAAAAAACTATGCCGGAAGTCAAGATATAACTTTTCAATCCAATGAACAATTTTTCTATAGTTGTGTATAGCTGTTTGCCTGGTCCTATCATTCTATAGAAAGGCCGGAGTAACGAAATCGTGGGTGATTATATAAGCTTTTGCCATGTTTTTGAAATCAATACTATGTATGATTTTGGCCATATTTATGAACAAGCTTTGTTGTCCTTGTTTGATGCTATATAGTGTGTATAGTAGGATCTTGTGCAGCAGCGACCTTGTGTTCTTATTCATCTTAAATCTTTCTCATCGTATAATAATAGTTGAGGGATTGATGTACAGGTGAGATCTATTATGGTAGAAAATATTGACAAGGTTTTAGACAGAGGAGAAAGAATCGAACTGTTAGTGGATAAGTCGTCCACTATACAAGATAACTCTTTCCGATTCAAGAAGCAGTCACGTCGCCTTCAGCAAGCACTCTGGATGAAGAATTTAAAACTGATGTGGGTCTTATGACTGTACTTTTTGTTTGGTATTTTGATGTTAAACTGAATGTTGTAGTGGTGTTCTCAACCTTTGTTTCTTTTGCAGGGGTACCCTTTCACTTATTATAGTGTTAGTGATGTATATTATTATAGCCATGGTTTGCGGTGGGTTTGCATTGAGTTCTTGCCACTCTTGAATTAATCTCTTCCTGAGGGCGATGATTATTTGAAGTTTTTGTTTATGAAACTTCACAACGAAAGAACAATGGCTGTTCTAGCACTTGTTTGCTTGCTGATATGGTCAAAAGTTAGTATTTGATAAGCAGACAGTCTCCCAAATTTTGGTGGCTATGTTAATGATTCAATTCTTTGAAGCATGGATTGAATGAGAGCATCTAGTAAAAGCGAATTCATAATAGGGTGGAGTGGAACAGTTGCGTCTTCTTTGGAGCAACTATCCTGGTTCTTGTGGTACTCATTTTATCGCTGTACTTCAGAGCTGTCATTATGGAGTTTCCTTTCAGGTTTGAGTTGCTTGTTGCTGTATATTTGTATGAACAGTATTGAACACTTCCATATTGGAGTATTTGCCTAAGAATACTGTGTATGATGCATTTTTTCTTTCCTTCTACATACCTGTTTTGGTTTGATTGTAACCTCACTTTATAATTGAAATGCTGAAAATTTGTTCATTCTTTCAAGGTTGGCCTTACGATTCTGTCTCGACCCCTTCACTCAGGGGCAGTCGGGTGGATCGGCACCCTTCGTTCTCGCTCTTTTAATTTACTATCTTTCATTTATTTCCTTATTTCATGCTTACATTAGAAAGTCTCTAACACTTGACGGTCTAATCCATGGGAAACGACTCCAAGAGTTTGTGGGTGAGGAAAAAGAGCGTATTTAATTCAATGTCAAGTTTAAAGAGAAGCTTTAAAAGCTCATTCTTATAAGAGAATATTACAAGAAGTTTGGTATCTTCACAAGAATCCACAATTAGGTTATGATTTGCTACTAAAATCAAATTTCCAATTTTGTGGGTGATCATTGCTAATCAAAACATGGATGAGGTTAATGCTTCGCGGTTGCATGAAACTTCACTACTAATGACATGATGGTTTGCTACTTGTATCAATTTACCAATTTTGTGGGTGCTCATTGCTAATCAACACAAGGATGAGGTTGCACGACACTTCACTACTAATGCATTGCATGTTCTAGGCATGAGGAATGGTTGTTATTAGGTAGTAAACTTGGCCATTGGTAGCATCTTGCATGCTACGACTACTAGGGTCTCCAACATTTAATTTGTAACACGGATTAATGGTTTTACGCTCATAGGAATTCAATAAATGGTATACAATGGCCAACCCCAATGTTGAGCAAATCATGTTAGTCATCTACCAAAGATAAACATGTCATAAAATAACATTAGAGTGCATATCCAACCCAATAGTCAATCAATTGTGAAAGTGGTGATAAACTAGCTTGGGTGGGAATGACTTTTTGGTTGCCACATGCACATGTGCTAGCAAAAAGTATTAGCACCTAATTTACGACATAGACATTAGCAACACCAAGTAGGCAAGACCAAGTGCTCTTATCGGCATCTCCAACACTCTCTTGTTAATGCTTGGCCCAAGCACAACTTGTCTAAAGGTCGTCAACTAATCATAAGCAATACACTTGGTATTTGAGAGTTATTACATGTATGAAGCAATTTGTAACTAGTCACTCATGTGCTTCGAGAGTTGAGACAAAGACTGATGGATCCCGTAGTGTAATGCTTTCATGGAGTTTTAAATGGAAAGACTAACTTCTCAAGTGGTGAAGTCCAATGTTTTTATGGGGTTATTTGTATTAGTGACTCATATGATAACACCCCATTGGAGATGTTTTGATTGTGTATAATGTACATTGGGCATATGTGTTTTACATACAATTGAAAATTAGAGCATGATATCAATTGTGATATTGCAATCATCCCTTGCTCAAGTGTGGGTTGAAAAAACTTGTGACAAATGTTGCGGTATCCATTTTCATTCCACTATGTCATCAACATGTTGAAATTTGCATTAATTTTCAATCGGTGTCCTAATTTTACATGAGATTTCACACTTATGGATAAACCAAATTAAACCCTGAAATAAGACTTCTTTGCGTATTATGTGAATGGTAACATTGGATTGTCAAGAATAGGTTATGTATTCATCAAGAATACATGTGCTTGAGCTTTCTTGATATAGATGTTCGATGAAGTTTCATGAGTTTTCATTCCAGAAAAGGCATGTTGATGTTGGTCAAAAAGTTTTTCCATATCAATTTGCATGATTGTGATATTTCAATGAATATACTTATTATTTTCTAGTCTAATTTATGGAGTTGAATAGAACATTGATAGTGAATGAACCATTGCCTTATCTACAAGGATTACATTGAATAATGACTCGTTAATTCTATTGAGTAACAATTTCGTCATTAGGTTATGCATGACAAGAGTGTGATTGGAGTGTCATAATTTTCTTTGCAAACAACATTTGGTTAAGTAGTTCTCAACGGTGGTTGTATGCTCAAAACTATCCATAGTATATACTCCATTCACAATATACATAAGTGCATTCTTTTAGATATCCAAATCTCTAGCATGAATTCAATTGTAAGTTCTTACCACCCTCTTGGGGCATTTAGGAAAGCTTGATATTTCAATCGTGTGGACACATAAAAAAAACTTGTAATCATGACAAAATCATGAAAAGTGAATGAAATCCAAACATTCCAAATGAAAAGAAATTAAGATTTGCATGTCATGAGTATATGCATGTAATATTCGTAATGTTGTGCTCAAAATAAGTTTTTGATTTGGTCAAAACAACCAAATGTGATTGTATGTTTGTTTTATTAATCAAGCTTGACGACTACTTGTGAAATCGAATATGACACCTTGGATAACCACCCACCTTGGATAACCAAAGGGGTATATCCCCAATATACTTCACCACGATACATGATGTGGATTTGCATAATCAATTTCCTTCCAACTATGGAGCTTCATTGATTACAATAGAAAAGTTAAGCATGTTTAAGAGAACATGCTTGGCAACTAAATTATTCCTCTACAAATAACTAAAAGGGTTGTAACCATATATATGTTTCTTTAATCAAATGCATAGATTGTGCATAGATTTAAACAAAATTGTGCATAGATTTTTCATGAGTTATTTATGTGCATCAAGATATCATTATGCAACAAGATGAAATAATTAGTGATGATTCATATGATGTTCTATATGAAACCTTTTTAATCATTTAAATTATTTTTTCTTGAAGAACAAATATTGGATACACAATGTATTAATTGCTATGACATATTAATTACATTTGACAAAATATATAAATGTCATCTCTCTCATGGTAAATGATGCAATGTTTTTGTATCTATGAATTAATGGTGTATTAGGTGGGGATCTATTATGCTTTTAAGAGGGAAGTGAAGGTTTTGGGGGGGAATTTGTGGATGACATCAACTTATTAATTAATTGTGCAACACAATTAAAAGGAACTAGTTGGTTTTTGGTCAATTCCAGGTTGTGAAGAAGCAAGTTGGTCGAGTTTGAGACACATGTTCTGTAAATAGAAATAAGACCTTATTGCTTATGCATTCTTCTTATGGTTGAATTGGTGATTCAAGGGGACGATAAGTTTGAATTGTGGCTAGCTAGCATCAACTCTAGCATGATTTTGTCTTCACAAATGTTATTTCCACATGCAATGTAGTAGGTTTGCTTGGTTAACTTTTTGATAATGCTTTTTCCAAATGATGACAACTTTGGGTTTCCTCTTTTAGAGAATACAAATTTCGATTTAAAGGCTTTCAAAGATTTAGTTTATCCATGAAATATGGCTTTATAATTCTATATCTCACAACCCAATGATGTTTTATCTTATCCAAAATCAAACTAATAGTTTTCTTGAATGTAATGTTCTATGAATTTGCTTTGATATGAAGGTATGAAGCATGGAAGAGATTTTCTCTTTGAGAATTGTAGAAAGGTTGGTATCAATGTGAGTCCAAGAACATGCAAGTCCTTCAATGGGGCACAAGAAGAGCAAATTTATTATTATGTCGTCGCTTAGTTATGTGAAAATGTGCATGAATATGGTTACCTTCTTACAAGAGTAAAAAAGATTCTGCATAACTTATGCAAGATTTTAAGCCATTGTTTTGCTTGCCAATGAATGTTTGTAAGGTTTTGAAGGAGTGAAGACAATTAATATGGTGCATGGATGCACATAAAAAGTATGGTTAGGGCATATAGTATTCTTTATGTAGAGGATCAAATGATAACTTCATTGAGATGGATGTGGTGCATGCAATAGTTCTAATGAGATACTAGTCCAAGTAGACATTGAGGTAGGATATAGATGTGTAGTGTTTGTGTGTCTTCCCCTAGTGTCTTATTACCTTATCAAAGGCTCAAGTTCACCCCATAGAACACGTTTCCTTGTTATTCCACATGCTTCTTTCCTATCTTTCCCCATAGATTTGTCAAATCCTTTTGATACTAATCTTGAGTTCCCTATATGCGACAAAGCATGTTGAAATACAATAGTGGATTGATCCTCCAACCACTGAAATGATTAATAAACAAATCCATAAAGTAAGAACCTTTGACTCAAATGGTTGGCCCATCATATGTGCACTCTTGGTCGTACCACCAACATGATGAATCTAATGGGTGGATGTCCAACTATATCACAATGTGGTGACGAATTTTGGTTTGTTATGTTATAGCTTGTGCGATAAAAGAGTTTTTCTATTAAGTGTTAGGAACTCTTGTGGACAAAAAAACATCAAGAAAATTAATATTACAATATATACAAATATGACCAAGTAGTAGTATGATTTTCCAAACATATTAATAATGATAGTTTGAACTTTGAAATATATTTATACAAAAAAAACCAATGAATACCATCGAACAATCATATTATAACACTTTTTAGAGAACACTATGTGTTCTTTTGCATGTATAGAAAATTATGTGTACACCATAAACGTTCGTCCAATAATAACGGGACAAGCCAACCAATAGAAGAGGAAACATTGTTATTTTTTAATACATAAATGATGGCTATGTTATGCAACACCTAGCTCCAAATGGAATACCATTGTGCCTGCCACTTGTGCTCAAGTAATGAACGAACTTTGCTCAATTTGCTTAAGCAAAACATCAATAGTATTAAGTTTTAACTGTTTGTAGTGATTTGTTGTATTCTATCTCCTAATGCATTAAAGCCCCAACGATTAAAAAAGGTGTTGCAACCATGCCAACATTGAAGCATTGTAGGTGTGAAACAACAAATGTTTAGAGTAATAATTTGTTTGTGTCAAGCGTTTCTTGAGAGGCCAACTATTTATTATTTTCAAACACATTTTATCATAAGTAATTTTCACTTAGGGTTTTTTTAACTCCTCACTCTTTGTACTTCTTACCAATATTTACAACTACTCACGACTCATTAGTCTTACTCACTCAACCAATTCTTATAGCTAGGTCCTATGGGTCAGTGCATATTGGCCTCTTTATGGACGCTACAAATATCTCTCTATCTATCTATAGTTGTCTAGTGGTATGTTTACAAATAAAACCCAATGTAACAGGATGAGCTTTACATGCATTATCTTGTTTGATAAAAGGTCAGTGAAAAGGATTATGCATGACAATGTATGCATTTTAGTCAATGGGAGGTAATGTGGCCATAAATTACAATCTAGAGGTGTTCTTTAGTAAGTTTGCAAAGAACATGTTTGGAAACTAAATAACATTATTGTTAAGTAGTACCTTGCTTTGAAATCACTAAGATAATCTTGTATAATTGTCCCTAAGGTCACATTGTGAATATACTCTTTTGAAGCGTTAGAGCATCACAATTCATTTCGTGTGTTAATATTCTATTGTGTATTGTTTGTCTTTTGCCCCTAAGACCACATTATAAATATATTCTTTCGGAGCGTGAGAGCATCACAATTCATTTCGTATGTTGTTATTCTTTTGTGGGTGTTTGTCTTATGTCGAGGTTTCTGTGAATGATATGATTTTACTATTGAAACGAGCTAGTTGTAGAAACACTGACCAAGTCATGCCCTTTAAACACTTGGTTCACATGCAACATTAAGGGGAAATTTGTCAGACACATGATCCTCAATTTGGGCTTTAAGGGCATTGAGTACGATAATTTAGAAGACCTGCAACTTTTCCATTGTTAGAATACAACTACATAGAAGACAAAATAGTGAAACAAAGCTTCACGCGGTTAACAACGTCCAAGCATAGGGAGTGAAAGACAGAGAACTAATCAATGATAGATATAGTCAAAGAATAAAATGTATGTCAATGTGTCGATCAACAGGGAACTCTTTATGCCTCGAAAGCTTACGTTGGAGTGCTATATTCCCACAGTCGCTAGCTGAACAAGAACGTAGGAAAACTTATTTTTTAGCAAAGAAGAGGCTGAAAATCAATTGCAGATGTGGTAAATGACCAAGGTCACTTATTGCACTTCAATGACATGATATGTCGTTATAGTCTTGGGCCACATCATCGCGTTATCTAGAATCAAGTAACAGAGTTGATACTTTCCTTAGTACTTGTGCCACCTTTAAATGGAGATCGCAGGATTCCAGATTGGATGTTACAAAAAGTGAACATTGTTATTCCAATGCATAACATTACAACGCATTCAATGTATATGTTGTTGCAACCTGTCCCATGGTTTCACAAACATGCAAATGCATTATGGAACCTACACAAAATGCAATCCTAGTGGGAAAACAGGCTTACAAGCTTATAGAGCTCTAATTTTCCACTTAAGCAATGGGTATTCCTATGGAGATGCCTATTGGGTGTGCTCTCGATTGGGTCGAATCTTCAAAAGAGATTGATGTCCTCGCCGCATTGTGCAATATTTGGTGGACAATTGGAAACGGTCCCACACTTATTATGGACTTGCTCATTCACTACAACATTTGTACAAAGACTAAGTGCCTCTCTTTATCACAAATTTCCTAGCCTAAGGTTTGGTAACCACTTTTGGATATTTGGACAAATTCCGTGCGCTCTATCCAACAATGCCTATTTTCTCCAATGGACACGATTTTGGGCACTTTGGACCATTTGGACAGCCCGCAATAATAAGGTCTTTGATCGAAACCAACTGCATGAAGTTAGCTTCTTTAAGCAATCCCTCAAGCAATCTCTATTTGATTGTCTGCAACTTAGAGACATCACACTGCAAATTTACAATATTTACTTTGAGTGCTTTTAAGCTCTTTCGTGTCTAATCGACACTTGTATATTTTTCTTTATTCTTTGTGGGGTTTCACCTCACTTTGAGGTTTCCCACTAGTAATAAAAGTGTTACTAAAAAATGTGCCAATCAGACCAAAACAATTTAACTATAGCTTTGTAACCTTATTTGCTTGTTCAAGAAACAAAAATTATCATACCCTAAATAAAGATAAAGAACAAGAAGACAAGATTAGTCATCATGACCCATCCCAAAGCCCGTGGATTGTACTATTGTGTTCAAGGAGTTTCACCTCAATCATTTGATGTTTTTCGTGAACTCTATTTGGGGTTAAGTGTGTGTGTGTGTGTGTCTTGGAGGAAAATTAAGATGGATGGACCTCCGTTACAGTTGGTGTGGAATGCCATATCTTTCGAAATCGTTGATCTAAAAAGGGTGTTTTATTCCCTCACCTTGAGGTTTCCCAACAATAACATAAAAGTATTAACTATTCATGTCCACAAAAATTAAAAGGAAAAGAGGAAATTCCTACTTTTTCATTAAGAAAAGAGAATCATACCACTAGTATAATAGCCATGATGTTTTGTGCTTGCCCAAAAGGCATGCATCAGTAGGATAATTGTTTGGTAGGACTCAGGAGCTTGGAGGCATCAAGATACGATTAGTTCAGTATGTTGTGTGTTTGAATATGCATGTGGGGATCATTTCCTCAAATGCATATTCAGGTTTTTTAGTAGCATTATAGAACATCCCTCTCCCTACATAGGCATATGATAGGTAGAGGAGACTAAGAAATGTTGTAACTAAGTGGATTTTACATACAAATAATATGATTGTGTGCTTTTACCAAAAAACAAAAGAGAGAGAGAGAGAGAGAGAGAGAGAGAGAGAGTAGAAGGAAGCGAGGAAGTCGTCCTTCCATTTTGGCTATATCCCGTTTCGTTTTTGCTTTTGGATAAGTTCACGAATGCTATACCCTTCAGGGGCCTCTTTTTTTTTGTTACAGCTAAAAGAGAAGCATTTTTCATCAAAACGAAGTACCCCGGAAGAGAAATGGTTACATGTTTGTGAGTCGAGCGATTTACATATATATGTTACATGTACATATATGTATAATGTATACATGATCGACTCGGACGGAGCCCGGGTGGGTGCCGGCATGGAGATGATGATGAAAAGCAGAAAAGCAGGGGAGGGGGGGCATGTTGGAAAGATTAAGAGAAAAGGTGAGGAGGGGTATTTCCCTAATTTCTACTTCCTGCCCTTTTTCTTTGTTTCTTCTTCTTCTTCTTCTTCTTGTAAGCATATACTTTTCTCCTTCTTTGTGGGCATATCCGGAGGTAAATATTCGGAACAGAGTAGAGAGAGAGAGAGAGAGAGAGAGAGAGCGTGAGAGAGATAATGAGGGTGGGATGTGAAGCTATTGCACTCGTCTTACCTAAGCTTCAATGGACTGGAAGGGGAAGAAGAACCTGTCATAATCATCATCATCATTATCATCATCATCACCACCACCATAATCATCATAATCATCATCCATCATCATCATCATCACCATCACCACTACCACCATCATTATCATCATCCACACCAACTGAAACCACTTTCTCAACACTGTAATCCATGACCATGATGATGGTGGAAATAAGCAAAATGAGTGATTGATGCTTGATGTTAAAGAAGTAAGCTCTCAAGTATACAATTTGCATTCTCCTAGAACAAACACCATCACATTCACGATCCCCCATCACCATCATTGACTTCAGCATCAATCAACATCAGCATCAACATCACCATCGAAATCAATCAACATCCTCATCATCTATATCACCACCACCATCGCCCTTACCATCCTCATCTTATCATCATCAAGGGATTCTATGTCTTCCTTATCGGAGTTCATAGTCGGATATGCTCTCAATGCACGGAAGACCCAAAGATTTCTCCAACCAACCCTTGTCACCCTTGCAAGGTACATTTGTCATCCTCAAACATATGGGTTTGTTACAAGAGTATGCTTATAAATGCATTAATCAAGCATCAGTGGGTCTTGTTAAGGCTAAAACAGATGTAAATTTGTGCATCAAAGGTTAAATTAGTCTAAAACTCCTTGTCTCTACCCATTAATCATCACATTAGGGAGTTGAACGAAGGATAGAGATAGACCCAAATACAATACACTCACATCACATGCTCTTACAAACATAATCTATCTGCATATATATATATATATATATATGTATGTATGTATGTATGTATGTATGTATGTATGTATAATATGTACATTAGGGGGCTGAACGAAGGCTAGAGATAGACCCAAATACAATACACTCACATGCTCTTACAAACATATCTATCTGCATATATATATGTATGTATGTATGTATGTATGTATGTATGTATGTATGTATGTATGTATGTATGTATGTATGTATGTATGTATGTATATATGTGCTTTCTCAGTGTTGCTCCATGTGCTGGATCTCTTTCATATAGAATAGTAATTCATATGTAACTCTATGTCCATACCTGAGGGAAGGTCCTAGGTATCATATGTTTTTATGATCGCAACTATCTAATGTTGCTGATTGTGGCACATTGAGAATGATGCTGAAATGGTTCTTCAACCATACTCTTTGATTTTTTTCAATATGATCATACCAGAGGATGCTAGGGTTAACATTTAGATCCTTCCTTGTCATGACAGGAGCAAAGGTATCATATTTGTGGCAATCAATGCCGACATGCCACTTGATGAGCAAGGTCACTTCGATGTTATCCTTCACAAAGTGAGAAATCAATTTCTTTAGTTCACACTGTGCACTTATTGTTGTCTACATTACGTGAGTATCCAATTCCTCTAGATTACAGTCTCCATCTTTTCCCGATATCCTCGTGGATGGCTGTATATTTTTCTCCTTGTTTTGTTTATTATACAATGTTTATTTAGCACATAGTTTGATTTTTATTCCAAATGCATTTTGTTTGCAGCACTTGTCATACACTATTTCCTGGGTTTTTGAGAAATTTGAATGCATGATTCCTTACAAAATCCAAATTTCTTTTGATTGCATTTATGTATGATGTTTTTCGATTTGAATTTTGCTGTGAATGGGCATATATCATTCCTTTTCTGATGCTCTGTCTCCTGCCATCATCATAACGCCTAGAGGTTTTTATTATTGCATTTGGGGCATGTATACTGAGAGTAGGATACAAACTAATGGTATTTTTGAAAATGGTCAACAGAAAGCTTGTCTGAATATTTTTGTAATCTCAATGTCTTTCTGTTTCTTTATTCTCTATTTGCAAGGCCAATTTGAAATTTATGTCAACATATTTCTATTTTGAACATTTTTAGCCTGAATGTTTTCACAGCTGTTTGGGGACTCTTGGCACCAACAACTGGAGGTACAAACTATTCTTTGTGCTTGTTTAATACAAGCTTTGGTGCTTCTCTATTGTCAATGATTTACTGTTGGTCTTTCTATGATATGCTGCAGGCTTATAAGCAGAGAAATCCAGAGGTTGTGATTCTTGATCCACCAGAAGCGATACAAAAGGTCTATAACAGGAAATCTATGCTGCAGGAAGTGGATTCCCTGAACTTTTGTCATCCACAAGGTTTAAATTTTTGCAAAAGTTCTTGTTTGTTGTTGTCACTTTCATTTCTTTTAACACCATCAAATGATCAATTTATCTCTTGGCTACATGTCTCAGGCAATGTGCGGGCACCAAAGCAGCTTGTGGTGTATTGTGACCCTATCATCATACATGAAAAAGTGTCGAAGGCAGGGCTAAAGTTTCCATTAGGTTGAATTGTTATGCCTCACGGGTTATTAGCTGTACAGTTTAAATTCATTGGGAATTTTTTACTCATGTGGAGTTCTGCATTTGTGTGCTTTTTGACAGTTGCAAAACCACTTTTAATCGATGACTCAGCAAAAGCGCATGCACTTTCTTTGGCATTCAATACAGTTTCTTTGTCTGAACTCACACCACCTTTGGTACTTCAGGAATTCATCAATCATGGTATGTAAAGAATCAAGCATATCTAACAAAAACCAACTTCTCTAGTACTCAACATTTAATCATGTAATCTGGTGTTTGGTTTCTTCGAAGACATTAGTAAATCTTCTGTTCCTTCATTCTCAAGTCTGAATGTTTGATTACTGAATGGAAATAGATACCATATCAATGATCATGATGGATGATGAGTACTAGGGTCAATTTGAGAAGAAAAGGGCTTTCAGCCTCCCCTCTTTCTCTGTGCATACAAGGAGGAAAGGAGCAATGGGTTACTGCTATGAGTTCAAGGGGTTACATTTCTAGAAATTAAATGCCATAGTGTCTTGATATGAATGAACTCCAATAATGGTTGCAGTATATGGTTTGGATGCGTACAACATAACAATCTAGAAAAAAATACAGAAGTGCAGCATTTCTGAGAGGGCTCTTTTTCGTTTTATGCCCCCAAAATTGGTCATAAATTATAGAAATTTTATTCTCTTTTATCTTCTTGTTATCAGGTGGTCTTTTGTTCAAGGTTTTTATTGTTGGACATATTGTGAAAGTAGTCCGTCGGCTGTCACTTGCCAATGTTTATGAAAACCAATCAGGAACTGGTATAACCCCCTTTCCAAGGATCTCATGTTCGACTGGGTATGCTGACATGGAGCTCCTTGATCCTATTGTCAGTGGTGAGCTATCCGTTATGTAATGAATGTGTTATTTGGAATTTTTATGCACTCTACATCTCTTTATATGCTGTTCTAAAGTCGTATGTTCCTTTTTTGCTGTAGAGTTACCTCCTAGTGATTTGCTTGAGTCTCTATCAAGAGAACTGCATTCCCGATTGGTTAGACCTCATCCTTTAAAAAAGAATATCTTAATAAACCTTCTACATAATCATGGAAATTTAAGATCTTTTTTGACATATTTTCGGTTAATTCATTAAGGCTCAGACTGCTTTTAACATACTGATGTCTTTTTTCTTGCAGGGTCTTAGCCTTTTTAATTTTGATATGATCAGGGAAGGTGGGAAAGGCAATGACTACTATATAATCGATATCAATTACTTCCCAGGTGTTCAAAATTACCTATATATGCTTGGTATCACATGATAAACTAAGACTAAACACATAATTATATCTTAAGCAACAATTAAGACGTGAATCTTGCCAATAACGGCATCGAAATACTAATAGCTGTCGCAAAAGTTAGAAGTTTACTTTGTTAATCACGCTTCTGATTGGAAATTGCACTGGCTTGCACTAACTTGAAGAATTGGGAAGGAGTTCAATCAATCATTAATCTAAATGAAAAGCTGTGCTACATTTATTAAGGGAGCTTATAAACTAATACGTTGTGCCACATCCACGTGAATTTCCGTAATTGATGTATTCAATATAAAAATCATGTGGTTAAAAAATCCTTAATTTTGGTTAAGCAAATCTAGTCATTTTTGGCAAATAAGCAAAGCATATATTTGGAATTCCTTGGTGGATATTGTTAAGTAAAAAAATGATTATTTGGTTGGAAATCCAATGCTTTTTGTTTTGCCTGGATGCAGGTTTTGGCAAATTGCCTGGATATGAGTCTATATTTACCGAATATTTATCAACTCTTGCCCAAAGAAAGCAGAAATAAAGCCTATTTATTATCCACAAACCCACGCATCCATAGTTAGCAAATTGCAGCTTCATATGGATCCAGTGGATGACAATTATCCAAACACATTTCAGTGGGCATGTTGCATAAGATGCCACTGTATACATGCATACATATATATACAAAATGATTCTTTCTCTACCATGTTCTGTTTATCTCACATGCATTTCCCCCATGTTTGTATATATCCAAACAGGAGGTGGTATATATATGTCTTATTGGAACCTCACAACAATAAAACAGAAATCTCAAAATGTTTTATTTATAATTTTCATACCCCATTGAGTAGTGTCTCCAAATACTTTAATTTCAGGAAACGATTTCCTGAAATTATCAGATTATATTGGGTAGCAAATTATCTTTTGAGTACGTAACATTGTAACAATGCAAAAAGAAAGAAAGGTCTTATGGTACGCCATGTACAAGAAAAAGGAAAAAGTTCCATCCAAACTAAAGGAGATCTCCTATCATATAAGAAAAACATCATGTCCACAGCCAAAGGCGACAAATCTCTATCATATTGAATCAAAAGAGGGTGGTTACCTCTAATTTATAACATCAAACACTAAAACGAAGGAGATGACATTCATATTGTATATAGCATTAAAACGTCCCCATGGAAACAACACTAACATGAGAACCACCTCGTGTTGGAATCCGAAGAAATCCCCTCCGCCCCCAAAGAACATGCCAAACTCGAGGTGTGGATAACATATATAATAATAACATCAACTCCAAGATGAAAAGGATAGTCATTTTCCCCCAATTGTCATTCCCTTGGCTTTATTTAGTTCTTAGACAAAAATGGCTATAACTAACGTTCAAAATTGTTACTCCACTTCCATAAAGGGGGGGGGGGGGGGGGGATTGTCTCGTGATTGTATGGGATGGTGGATTGATTGAGTATTGTATGAGTTTGTCCACGATTTGGCAACACTTAAGAGCCCATGGCAAGGATTGAATTTGGGTATAAACCACCAAGCCAACGGCCAGATATAGAATAGATGGCATTTTTGAAATTAAAGAAAACGTTGAGAGATCGAGAAAGGCAGGGGGGGCATTCTGGATAATTAAAGAAATCACCATGGAAAGATGCAGCGGTGACAAGGTTTTTCTTCTTTCTTTTTATTTCTAAGAAAAATCCATTCCTTCTTCTCCCTCCCTAGAGAAAGGCAGCAAAGGCGCACTGATGCTATGGTTGGCCTTGAGCCTAATTCAGATACCTCTCCAAGGAAAATCTCGGTGTGTTCTTTTGTAATATCTGCGATTGGTTTTTAGTTTTTCCCCGTGTACATTTTTATTTGCCGACCATGAAATCAAATCAAATCAATCTTATATCAAAAAATAGTTTTTCTTTGATAGATCTTGTTTCACTCTATGAATGAAATTATTGAATTACATATGCACCGCTAATTTGTTTCAATGTTGTCCAACTTTTCATTAGAAAATTTAATCGTAGATATATAGCTTCAAAGAATAGATGGAATCTGTAAAAGAAATAGTAAAAAGGAATTGCATGAATGTTGGATTAGTTCAAATGCCTTGATTTGCTTTATGGTTTTCGGTTCCATTCTTAGAGTTAGGGGTATTTTGGTGTTTGTCCCAATAATTAAACCTATAAAACATGACATGTGTGTGTTTTTGCATAATATAGGTATGTATATACATCTGAGACGTGATATATTTTTCAGATATCTATCTATCTATCTATCTATCTATATGTATGTGTGTGTTTATGGAATATTCAAATACTTATAATCAACATATTGCATGTTGTACACATACATGCATACATTGTATATGGATATATGTAGTGAGAGTGTGAACATGTGTATGGACTCCTAGAATGTCCAAAGTGCCGAAATTTCAGAAGTTTCCTTGAAATTCATCTTTTTCTTAATGTCGGTAATATTTAGAGAGTAGGAGATATAACTAAGATGTCAATCTTTAAACTATTATTGAAAACAAAAATTCAAACATTTCCAGTTTATTTTTCATAGTATTAAACGGTTTTGTTCCAGTACATTTGGAAATTTCCATTTTGCTATTCACTATTCTCCTTGGCTGATTCTAATACCTTGAATTGCTCCGTCAGCTTATCTTGGGTTCACAATTGTATTGTTTCGTGAAGTATGTAGTTGCTTTTTGGGGAAAATTCTGCAATGCTCCATTATTTCTCTTTATTTACTCAACTCCCCTAATGCTATGTTATTTACCAACCCTTGTTCGATACCCATTCGAGCAATTATATGTTCAATTTGGGTGGTTGTATTGTCAAATCATTCTCTGTTCTCAAATATATGTGATATATCATCTTTTTCTGTTTTTTGGGGGCTGACGGAGCATATCAGGGAATACTGAAAACGTAAGGGCCTTCGGAAAATAGAGAAAAAATCCATTGGTATTTCAGATATTTTCTCCTGTTTTTTTTCGTGATGTCAATTTCCTTGATAACAAATGAGACAAGTCGTTTCTAGGAACTATGACTAGTTACTCAAAGGCAACTTGATTTTGTCCTTCTTGGAAACTTTGGTATCCATTTAGGCTTTCACCACTATCTTTTTCTAGCTTTCATACACAACAGAAGCCAATAGGAAAACGAAATATATTCTATTAAGGAGATACTGTTCCAGCATGTCATGACAAGCATTTAAATTTCCCATTGTCCTTATTATTCTATGCCGGGTATATTTCGAAATGTTAGATTTAAGGGAGGTAGTAAATCTAGTGTTACAGTTTCACGTAAATACTTTTAAGTATTCTTAGGATTTAAGGGGTTAGTGATAGAAGCATATTGTGCTGGCTCTATATTTATACGCATTATTATTATTTGCGCAGGGTAGGAAATTAAAAATCATAAAGGGGTCATGTGCAGGAGGCCAAGGTCTACCAAAAGAAGCTTTGCCTACAAAATCTGGCTATCTGCCTATCAGTGCTTCTTCAAATAAATCAAAATTGTTCTACATATTCTATGAAGCAACACGTTCAACTCTGCCTCTGGAAGACACTCCATGGCTTCTTTGGTTGAATGGAGGTCCAGGATGCTCAAGTTTAATTGGTTGTTTTTATGAGGTGGGACCATGGTGGATACTTGAGAATGGTTCAGTTCAGCTCAATCAGGAAACTTGGAATCACAGGTGATTAATCATTTTTCATTTTCACTTCCATTTTTTTTCCCCCCAATTTCGTTTTTCAAATTTTCTTTTCTCCAATTTTCACATTCACTTTTTGTGAGGGCTTGTTTTTCAAACACCTGCAATCTAATGATTTATTCTAAGGTCTAGTAGTTACTTTTATCAAATGCGATCTGCTCTTTGTGGATATTTGTGTTGGGACAGGATTCAGCTTTATATCAATTTTCTTTTTCTTTTTTATTTTCTGATTTTGTTTTTCAAATTTGATTTTGATTCGGATTTCATTGTCCTGTATTGATTGTTCACTGTTTATTTTGATTTTTTTGAGAGCTAGTTTTTCACACACCTGCAACCTAACATTTTATTCTAAGGTCTAGTAGTTTCTTTTGTTAGATGTGGTCTGCTCTTCGTGGATAATCCTGTTGGGACAGGATTCAGCTTATCCTCAACAGATGATGATGTGCCAAAGGATCAGGAAACTGCTGCAAGACACTTGGATTATGCTCTTAGTCATTTTGTGCGACGCAATCCTGTCTTTCGGTTACGTCCTCTTTTCTTGGCTGGAGAGAGTTATGCTGGGAAATATATTCCTTCCTTAGCTTACCATATCATGTGTCAACCAAGTCCATTGAAGTCGCAATTGGTTGGCATTGCAATTGGAAATGGCTTGGTAGACCCATGTAGCCAGGTATCCTTCATATTCAAGAATGAATATATTATGAGAAATTGTGAGATATCCATTTGTTTTATATATCTCCTCTGGCAACCCCGTTTATCTATTATGTGGGGTTGACACGATTGTTTGGGGAAATAAGGAACAGGCATTTGGGGAAATAAAGAAAAACTTGGGTATTTCAGGGGTTTTCCCCTGCGATTAATTTCAAAAACCTGTCGTGAACTTTTTATTTTTGACACTTCCAGGTACAGGCTCATGCAAGAGTGCTAAATGCGTTTGGTTTATTAGACCAACAACAAGCAGTGCGTGCTCAGCAGATGGCAACAGATATAGTTGATCTGGTCAAAAGGTTAGCAACAAATGAAGCATCTTATTATTCTGTTTAGAACTACATCTGTGTACTTACCTTTAAATCCCTGAAAGTTTATCATTTTTGCTAGTCTTATTTTATCTCTACAAGGGATGGGCCTTTCCTACATTCCAGTCGTGATGTTTAATGCAGAGCAATGATAAGGTTGGTTGTGGCTAGTTCTCCCATTGTTGTTCAAGGTTCTCACAACAAGCAAAACCAGTTGTTTCCTATATGAGGACATGTGGGAGTAAGCATAAGTGTTCCTCTAAATCTCGCCTATGTTGCTTAGCATGCGTAATCTACTATTTTATAGCCTATCAGTCCATTGTTAGGATACAAATGGTAATATAAGGTAACTTAAGCCCTAAAATAGTTACCTTAATTGAGGACTTATGCTATTGCTCATAGTTGAGAGTCTACAGTTGCTCACAAAAATGTGAATGTAGCTTTTGTAGAGTTAATAGTATAAACCCTGTATTTTGCAAACACTTAATTGGTGATAACCTCAATGCCATATATAGCAGTTGTATCTTTGATATCTTATTGCTATTGCAAACTGTGTTGCTTTAACAGGAATTTTCATCATAATTTGATTTTATCAGCATATCAAAAAAAATTGTGAGTTTATAAAGTTGCACAAGCAATTAATGAACTGTCCAAAGTTGAATAGTTGAATGGCATGCTAGTAACAAGGTGAGTAGAAAAAATGTGTTAATGTACTGATGTTTTATGCATATACAATGGTTCTTGTACCATTGGAGATTCGTTGACATTTATTTCTTCATGGTTTGCTATCAGAAAGCATATGAGATCAGAAATGGAGTTTCATGAAAGAGTAAATAGAATCTTGTTTACATCTATTTGGGGGACAAACTTAAAGCTGAAAACATGAATGCTTTCGGTGTGCACTTCTCAGGAGAGAATGGCAAGAAGCTTGTGAGAAGAGAACAGCTTTATGCAAATGGATTGAGCAAACAAGTGGTATAAAAACCATGCTTGATATTCGCCGTTCTTGTAGATATCATCACTCAGAGGTAATTTTATAGTTCATAATCAAATGTTTATGGCTATTGAACCGAAATTGAAATCTTTGTCTGAAACTTGTAAAAGGATGGCTCCGACTATTTGGCAAAGTACCTGAATTCAACAGATATTAGAAGGCAATTGAATGTCGATGGTGATGCTTTTCCATGGGTGAGCTGTCGGAGAAGTGTTCGTGCAATCATGGCACAGGTATGTTCTTGAGATAGTTTATTTAGTGAGGTGGCCTACTGAAATTTAATAAGCTTTTTTGTTAAGCCTAGATTTTTGGTGAGCGTTTTTATTTTATTACCTTTTGCTTCTCCTCTTGCCTATTTTTTGTTTGTTGCGTGGAGAAAACCAGAATACAGAAGAAGAAAAGAAAAAAACTGTCTAAGCTCACAAATTGCTTCTCCCATGTTCTGATATCACATTCTTTGACATATACACAGTAAATGGGTATGTTTGAATTTTTACATTGATGATGTAATCTCTTTTAGGACACCATGAAGAGTACAAAGGATCTTGTTGAAGTGCTTCTTGAGAAGGGATTACCTATTTTACTCTACCAAGGAATGTATGATGTGAAGGATGGTCCATCAGGCACAGAAGACTGGATGCGTTCCTTGAATTGGTTTCACATTAAGGCATTCTGGGAATCTGAAAGATCAGTATGGAAACATAATGGAGTATTGGCTGGTTATGTAAGGAGTCTGAGCAATCTTGCTCATGTTGTATTTGTCTCGGCAGGGCATCAGGTATTTTGTTTCGATCTATCAGACTCTTGTTTTTTAAATGGTAATAACTACATTTTCATAAAAAGTTGGTTTTTTTATGCGAAGAGATTTAATTTCTTGAGAACTGGTTGCTAGGAGGGAATAAGATTGTTCTGTGATAATTTGGCTTTAGGTGTTTTCTTTGTAGATGGAAATTGGAATATAGTTTTTTATGTCTTGCCAGTTGTAGGTAAGTCTATAAATAGCTAACTCTAACTAGCGATCCTTCTCCTTCATTGCTTAATTGTTTGCATATTGATCCTTGATCAACCATAACACTCAGGAACACACTTTCAATGTCAGATAAAAAGGGTGTCCATGGCACTTAACATTAACATAGTATAGACCTCTCGAAACAAGTATTTCCTTTTACTGCTGGGGTTCAATCTGCTAAGGTTCTAGAATAGGATTTTATGTAATGTATAACATCGTAACTGATGCAAGAAATGTAGTAATTGCAATGGGTTCTCAAATCCATCATTACTGATTCCAATAACTAAGAGGATGTACATTGCGTGATGTGTAATGGTATAATTCTTTTAATTTTTGAGTCTTTCAGATTAGTTATTTTCAATAACTCATTTGCTCCTAAATGCATCTTCTTAGTTCTTTCGAATGCTTGTCTAATGTATGTATGATTGCTCTCATGATACATTTTTTTTTTCTTGAGAAATTATTTTGACTACATACAACTTTTGTGAGTTCTCCATTACCTTGTCATTTGAAGATAACCATTCAGACTTTCTGCTTTCAGCTAAAACTACCAATGATGATTTGTTTTAATTTCAGCTCAGTATTTTAAATTACACGAATTTAGATTGAATGTGGTCATAATACATTGAAGACTTGAAATCCATAAGAAAGAGTGATTGAACATTTTGTGCATATGTTATAGGGCTCCCATAATAATAGCATTACAAAACTTTACTAACAGGTTCCAGCAGATCAGCCTCTTTTGTCTTCAATGATGTTTGAGAAATGGGTGGACTCAGTCCTAACGCCTTTTCAGCTATCAAAGTTGTGAACAGAAAGATGGCAGTATTGCGCTTATATTCACTTATTCTTCACTTCTTCAGTAGTTTTAACAAAACTCCAAAAAAACTTAAGAGAAAATCCATTACCTTCTATGATATGGTTGACATCAACAAAAAAAATCTACAGCAATAATCATGCATGCAATCGATATATTCAGAGGAATCCTCCTACACTTTTTTGAACCTTGGGCTAGAGAAATTATAATTCATCACATTTTTGGTGCAGTATATGTATTTCTTTGTATTTGAGAAGTCCATCAGTATTCACAATTTCTTTGCTTCTTTGCTAAGCTCAATCCAGGATACAAATAAGTGATATTCTGACTATTAGAAGTACAAAACGACAGTATCACTGTAGCAAGTGATATTCTCATGGTTTGCAATGCAAGTTCTTTGGGATTAATAGTCTTGTAAAACAGCAAGTATGAACAAGGGTGATTATGAGCAATGATTTTCTGGTTTATCTGAGGTCAATTTGGTGGAATGGATTTTTTGTGGAACAGTAACATACCCCTCCTTAAGATGGAAACATCAATTAAGTACCCTCAAGGTAAAGTAGACACCATTAAAAGGAGGGTATTTTGTGGCCTTTATTTAAATCTTGGGATGTTGGGATTTCCATATTCCCCCGTCCATATCTTACTTTATGTGAGCAAATATTGATTTTCTAAGATGTGTTATGTTGGCATACAACACATTCTAATAGTGGCTCCACATAAGCATACCCATATCACTTCAACCCTAGCTTGTCATGCTATTAGAATTAAGTGCTAGTCATGGAGAGAGTATACAAGTATGTTACAAAAGTCAAGGATATGCCCAATCACAAATGCCAACAAGCTTGCCACATACAATAGGTACAAAAACCTAATAGTAACAAAATCCTCCCATCTAATTAGGCTAGGCACTTCACATAATAAATAGTTTAAGAACGGGAGAAAATCCTCTTTACGTCAACATCAGCGGTAAGATTGTTAAGAGCACTAAAGATTGAAGCAGCAAGATGCTAAGAATGTCAAAATTGGAGCAACGTCAATGTTATCCCCAATACAGGACAAAAATGCAAAATCCTAGCCAACATTGTCTGATTACCCGCATGAACTTGGCAATCAAAGAGCCTTAACATTTCTGCAAACTCACTGACACATGTTTGATGTTAAGGTCGAGCATTATGGCATCATCACCAACATACGAAGATATATACCAGGTATGCAATGAGCCTAGAGGATGAATCTCAGTAATTCACATGCTCAGACATGTAATTATGACTTGTTTCAGGAGCATTATAATGTGTCATACCCAAATCTTCACTAATTAGGGCGAGCACATCCATGCATATTTCCAGAGAGTTTTACTTTACTAGAAAGTAGTAAAGCCCCTTCTTCGGAAGGGTCACATACATCATCTTCAATATGTTCGTTTGGTTCCATAGGTCAAATTGGCCTCCTTTGGGATGAAAAAAATCTCTTCCATTTTTTACCTATCCATGTAACATGCCAAGCAAAAAAAAAATCTAGTCCTCATTTCTCATAAAATAAATAGCATATTATATATACCCATAAAAAATGAACTTCCATTTGAATCTTTAGAAGAAAACAGTAATGGAAGTGACAGGCTACATAATGTTGCAATATAAATGTTTATTGCTGGTTGAATTTGAAAAAATCATCATTTCCATAATGATATGTATTAAATGACACTTTACTTAACACAGCAGTACAAAATGGTTGTTGATACTTCTATTGGTCATGGTCAAACTATCAGTGGAAAAGATCCATTTTAATGTCGGTCACATCCAGTTGTAATATCTCAGCTTCGCATCCAAAGAGAGATCCAACACTGAGAAATAGGGAAAACTTCTTTAAATAAAATAAAAAACAAAAAGACTCAAGAAATAAATGGTTTAAAAAACAAATAAAACTTTCAAATTGTTTTTACATAACAAAAATAAAAGGAGGCAGTTTACAAAATGATGTTGTCCTGAATATACGATTGTAAAAAATGCTCTCCAAAACCATTGAATCAAACACAAACAAATAAATGTTTAAAACATTCAACAGTGACATATAAACCACGCAAACAAATCACTAAATCAGTCGACTCACTTGGGATATGTCCGACCCAAATCTCCATGTACAAACTCCTTTACATATGTTCCAGCCTGTGAGTAAAGCATAGAATTATGATTTAGACTCAATTAATAAGTTTTGTTTCAATTAATAAGTTTTGCATGCAAGATTTGACCTGGGTGCATAGTTGTAGCAAAAAGTATTGCTCGGTTCCAGCTATCCTTTTGAGCTGCATCCTTTTTCAAAGTAATAATATGCATTAGTTAGTTTCCAGTAAGTTTGGAATTTTAGTTTAACTAAACAAGTTCTCTTTAGTTTCGACAATTTAAGATGAGTTAAAACACCATTTCTGAAGCAAAATACAATCGCATCTCATTTCCTACCAATAAATAATGCGAGGTCGAACTAACGGACTCCGTCTGTGCAGCACCCTCACAGGTGTTTTCTGTTGTATTTCCTGTAAAAACAAGTCCTATTAGACTCTACACTACATGCCCTTTCAAACACTGTATGTTGCAAATCAACTACTACCTAATTAAGTAATGCAATTGCCTACTCTTCATTTGTATCAATTTGGACAATCTTCATTTTATTCTTTCCCTTATTGCACTATTGTTAGATCCTAGTGACACTAAAATTTAAATAGAGCACGCATTTAGATGATATGCTGATTCCCAGCTCCACAAATATCAAGAGAAACAATTAGAACTTTACAAAGATATAAAAAGAAAAGATACACTTCTGACAACGGAATATCGGCAATTTTTCTATTCCACATTTTCAGCTTTTGAGGGAATCAAACTTTGCAGGATGCCTACTGTGAGAGCAGTTTTTTAATTCCCATTAATTGATAGCAGTCACTTCAGATTTTACAATTTGTGTTGACATCTCTCTGTATAAAATAAATAATAATAACAATGAAGAATGTAAAAAGATATCTATCCAGTATCCAGTTTTCTTTGCATGGTGACAAAAGACATACCAATTCCTTCATGCTCGTGATGTTACTGAGTTCTGAATCTTTCACAAGCCTCGATAGCCATATCACTGCCGTGTATTCTTTCTACAAACACATACAAATGTATATAATATATATTATGTGTGTGAATAGGACTAACCAAGCATATGGCAAGTTTATGCTGTCCTCATATTTCACAAACCTAGGTAACAATTGGTAATGGTTCGGTTCGGTTCAAGAGTGTCAAACTCAAACCGTTTAAAACTGAACTGAACCAAACCATGAAACCGTTTAAACTGAACCGTTACAAAAAAAATTGACCTCAAACCAAACGGTTTTAGAGACTTTCAAATCTTTAAACCATTCAACCGTTGAGACCACGGTTTCACGGTTTGGTTTTGGTTTTCAAATTAGGTCAAAACTCAAATTTTCACATTTCAATTTTAAAAATTCAACATTTCAAATTTTCATTTGTCAAAATTTAAAGATTTTGCTTAAAATATCAATTTAGGCTTAAAATGTTCAAAAAATGTTTAAGAAAATTATTGAGAGTCAATCCTAAACCGTAAAACCATTTAAACCAAAAACTGTTAAACTGATAAAGGCTTGAACCGAACCATTTAAACCGTTCAGCCGGTTTCATGGTTCCGTTCGGTTCAAACTGAACTGTTGCCAATTTAAACTTAGGAAATGACATGATGCAAAGGGCTATATAGTATGTGGCAGGGAAGAAATTTGAATACCCACCTTCTGGGGATCTTTTGTTTACAATCTCTCCCATAAGGTCAGTGCCCTTCTAACTGTTTATTCATGAGATGCAGCCGCCATACAAAATATAGTCTTATGACAAATCACTATGTCGGTCATCTTAATACTAATATTGATTTTCATACTAATTTTCATTCTAAATATAATTGCAAATTTTATTCAGTAATTGCTTAACTATGTAAAGGCATTTCAGTAAGCAGAAATATGCACCTGTTTTTCCGATTCTCCTTCAAGCATCATCATCCAAGCATCATTGCCAACTAACTGAACGTTCCTGACTTTTACCTGCCAACTCAACAGCATTGCCCAACCATGCAGCATGTTTCCATAACCATTAAAAACAGATAATTGTCTAAATCCTGACCTGAAGACTGAAAGAGAAAACATTTTATCTAGTTTGTAGCAATATTTACCCATCCCTCCTTGGAATCATTAATGGATTCTTCAAGTTTCTGAATTTCATTATTTGCTAAGAGAATGCGAGCATTACAAAGCTCCAAAATAAAAGGCCTCCCGTTTCCTAGCATTCTTACCTGGTGAAATCATCAAAAGAGAGTGTTAAAACTGCCTATAAACATGTAAACAAATATTGAAATGAATCCATAACACTGATTAAATGTGCACAACCCTGAGTAAAGCACATCCAACACAGCATAATCATTGAAATGAATCCATAACACTGATTAAATGTGCACAACCCTGAGTAAAGCACATCCAGCACAGCATAAGTGCATAAATCTCTGTATTTTTTAGGCATCATCTTCCATGCACATAATGCAGGTTCATCCAGTTTACAACATACTGGAGGTATGAAATCTGAAATAGCCTTTCCTGTCATATGATTGGTGTAAACAATGATTTTTAATCTTAATATTGAAGAATTGAAATAGGGTCTACTAGAAATTTTCATCTCACATCAATGTCCTCTCTACCAGCAGCATGAAACTTGTAGGAGTCAGCTTTGAAGTGAGGAAAGATCACGTCTGCAATTATCTCCTATAATAAAGTCAAACCATTGTGCTATTAGGTAGATATTTACCAGCCAAAGAAATATAATATAAGAGGACTTACTTGTACTGAACCATCCCCCATGCGCTCATCATCGACCATCCAAGGGCTTTGGCTCAAATTCCTCGAAAACTAACAAATAGATTGGCAATGGTAATTTCAGAAGATTCATGACCAAAAGAAAAAAAAGACAAAGAAGGATAGCTCGTATGCAATTAGAACATCACATATGATATACAACCTTGAGATACCTGCCTCCAATGTATATAGATGTACGATTACAAGTTACACCAAGTTCACAGTATTTACTTCTCTGTAAATAAAAAATAATAAGAGCTAAACACATGAAGAGGATTCCAAATACATCTATACCAAATATCATAGTGAAGTGCCATCACTTTAAAGTTCAGTAACAATGAAGAGCTATAATTTCATCTGAAGATCGGGCATACCTTGGGAGGTGGCCATGGATATATATCAGAAAGATCTCCTGGTGACAAGGATGCTAGAGATCGTTGGATTGCTGCTAAGGACTCCGTCTGTCCAGACGATCCACCATTTCCGTCATTGGACCCTAAAATGTAAATAATTACAATTTATTGATTCAGACATAGCTCAAGTCTTGCTAGTTCCATAACAGTTCAAATAGGCATACCATTACGTTTCCTTTTGCCACTCGTTGGTACAGAGCATCCCAGGCAATCAAGCTCGTTTGATGACTCTGAATGCTTGTAGCTTAGAGAAATTCTAAAAGCTGACCCAGAGTCATAACTTGCTTCCTGCCAAAATCCTGTTGTTTTAGATAAATATACCTTTAAAAGGTCAAAACAGCTTCAAAAATAAGTCCATGGGAGTTGGTGAAACAGTTACATCATTGACCAGGTGTTATGGCATCCCCACTCTCATCATCCATGGCTAAGGGTGGGTGAAGATTCATAAACCAAAATCCATGCAAAATACTACTACCATCTAGGTACATGAACCATCACATGTCATGAAAGACAGATGACATCATATTTAGATATCTTGTCATGAAAGATACATGAGAATATGAGAAAAACATACCAACGATTTCTCAAGCACCTTTATTAACACCCATTTCAAAGCTTCTTTTAATGCAACCACATGTTTGCCGACTTGCTTCCCTTGGAAATAACTCTCAGAGTCACAGTGGTCTTGGAGATGCTGCCTAACTTCAACATTTGTATGATTAGACGAAATCTTCTCACAAGCCTCTCAATCAAAACAGCACATACAAGGGGGGGAAGTCTTACCAAAGAGCACGTTCTCTCACTAATATCACCCCTGGGATTGTCATTTCTAAACAGAAGTCACTGAACCTATGCCCCTGATCCTTGACAGCTGTTATTATTTGTGCTTTGTATGAAGGGAGATTCTCCTCTCCTTGATCAACTCTTGAAACATCATCTTGACAAAGGTCCAGAATACCAAGGCAAACAACACAAGGTTTACTAGCGCCCGAAGAACACAAAGCATTATGTGATTTCCCATCAACTGCTTCTAAATCCGAGGACTTTTCCTGCCTTTTAGAGATGATATGATCAATAAACCTCCTTGTAAAAGAAGAATCCGAGTACACATCATCATGACAACCAAGAAAACGGAAAATGCATCTTGGGCAGACCTGCATATTATTGAGGAGCAATTCATTTGAACGCATAAAATATTGACGTGCTTATATCATAAAATCGATTTACTTTATCACAATGTTGCCAAAAGGGCATGCAGGCGTATGAGAGAATGGTTCCTGTGCTTAAGTAAATAGATTTCATTATTCATAGCAAAAAGCTGCATTTCCTCCTGAATATAGTGATGATTTCACAAACATATAAGGAAACCATATAATCATTCTCAAATACCAACCTCTCCATTATGTTCCAAGTTGTTAATAGCCTTCAACTTGGGCCAAGCAGAGAAAATGTTACACCATAATACTCTTTTACACAAGTCCACCAATTCAATACATGTCAATCGGACGAAAGAGAATGAATCCATACAACTATCTTCGTTTTGTGTGTTATCTTTGCCTGATACAAACTCACATAACCTTTGCATTGTCATTTGTAATCATATGGCTCTTGTATCCATTGCAAAACTTCACACTGTCTCATTAATGGTAAAATTTATTCCCATTTTCACAAAATAATTCCAATTAGACTTCTCTGAGTGGTGTGATTGGAGGTTTTGTATGATTTCTATCATTGTTTGCATGAAGTACTACTTTCAAATGTAGTTTCCAGTGAGCAATATCTAGCTGCATCCATGAACACACAGAATGTATGCATTCACGTCAATGTGGTTACATTGATTATACGATTCAGACACACAATGTAGCCAATAATATTATTGTAATTTATCACACAGGAATTGGTTTTTAAAAGTTTTCTAAGAAATGATATGGTTTTCACTCGTTGCGTTTTATGGATAAAATGTCCATATTGTGACACCAACATTTTAAGAGAAAATGTTATTAATTTATGAAGATTTTTTATGATGAACAAAGCATAAAACCCAGAACCTTAATTTTATCAATCATGTCCTATACATTTAAATTATCATGTTTATATATTTGAAACACTTTGATAACCTCATGCATCTATAAGCCCATTTTGTCATCTAAAGTCTCATATATGATTGATAAGCCGTAATTTGTAGCCTAAAGTCTCATATATGATGCATAAAGACAATGTGTTCACATTTGCTTTAGCATGTAATGCTTTGATTAAACCAATCTGAGAGCCTCTAGCTCTTTACATGTGACAAAAATTGTGTTTAATTAAGAAGCATTTTGATTCTTGATTTCTCAGAAGGATATCAACTCTATTTGTATATTCTCCTCCATTAATAACTACATATTGAGGTTGTCTATATCTGTGATATGATAAGATTACCCCGTGAAGCGTTTCTGGATTACAAGTTATCAGCTTCCATCTAAAACGCAAAAGCAAATATACAGATAGAATGTGATTGCCAAGTCCATCCACTTCTATGTATGCATAAATTGTTGTGCATTTCAAATTTTCATTCATTCCTATGCATATAAATATAAAAGTTTATTTCTTCACTTCAGAAGTCTGTTTACGCTATATATGTGCACAATTTCTTGTGCATTCTGAAAAGACTCTTCACTGCAATGCACACAACAGTTCTTTTGCATTTCAAATGGAAATTTGCTTCTATGACTACAGATGTGATTTTTCAATTGAAACGCCAATTTACTTCTTTGTATGCACAATTTCACTGACCTTTGGCAGGTCCATTCAGTTGTATTAGTTCAAAAGTTCTTTTCCCCAATCAAAAAGCCTGTTCCCTTCGATGTGGAATTACTCTTTTGTGATTGAAAAATAAAATAAAATAAAATAGTTCTACATAAGCACAAGCTCTTTTGCAATTGAAAAGTCCATTCATTGTGTGTATGCAAACAAGTTCTACGGTTACAAAGTCCACCACTGGAATTTGGAAAGCCCCTCTCTTCTATGTGTGTACAGACACGTTTGCAATTGAAAAGGCTATTCCTTTTTATGCATTCACAAGAACTTTTGCAAATGGAAAGTTCACTCAGTTCTCCATATTCAACAAGTTCTTTCACAATTACAAAATTTATTCATTTCCATGTATCCATACCACAAGTTCTTCTGCGCTTGACAAGACCACCCACTTATATACATGCACGAGATCTTCTGAATTTTGAAGAGCCCATTTACTTGGGAGTTCAAAAAGCTCTTTTGCAACTTGAAAACTACATGCATTTATATGTATACACAAGTGCTTTGCACATGAGAAGTACATTCATTTCCATGCATGCAGAAGTCCTGTTTGCACATTGAAAAAGCGCATTCAATGTGTATGTAATGCAGACAGCTCGATTGGCTCCAAATCAGGGATCCACATCAAGTACGAAGTTTAAGATTCATCTTTACTTGACCGGATACTTTCCATTTAAGACAAGAACTCTTATGCTTTATGATTTAAAACAATTTCTGACAGATCATGAGGTAGACGTCTGTGAAAAGAGAGAGAGAGAGAGAGAGGGAGGAAGACTTACACCGAGGGACAGCATCCGAGCCACGAGGTTTGAAGGGATGGAGTCGATCAGGGGGGGCAGAGGAGAATCCTCCGTCGCCATGGTCACAGAGTGAAGATAGTAGAAGAGGAAGAGCTAAACCTCCATTTTTGAGGTTTAGACTTTAGAGAGAAGAAGCAATTGTGGGGAGGGGGGGGGGGGGGGGGTATGAATCATGATTATGATATGCATGTGTCTGATGAGAAGTCATGTGCCGCATCGCATGTGGTCGGGGTGGTAATGGACGTGTTGATGCCGATGGCCGTTCACCTTGTGCCATTTGGCCTACACGTCCATCCATTGGGATAATCGGAGGAGCCGCCGTTAATATGTATGGCCAACACATTAGATCACCACATCCACATTCGTGCGTGTGTCCGAGTGCTCTCTCGTACACGTCCGGATCTTGCCTCTGTCCATCCCTCCATTCTTGTCTTTGTCGAGTATCGATGCTTCGTAACACCCTTTCCTTGACCTGCCTTTGGTGTATAAACTCGTTTGTCAGAAGCATGTTAACACACCTACAAAACAAAGTCTCATTAGTATGGTTGCTTGAACATACTAAGAAATAGCTATATGGACATGTGGGTGCAAGTAATAATTGAATAGGGCTATCCAAGTGCATGTTGAGCATAAAAACTGTGCAAATTCTTAAATATGACAAAATATTGAACCATTTAGCTTTTATGTGTTTCTTTGGTTGACCCCAAAACGTTATTCCTCCTCTATCGTTTATGGAATTCTCATTCAATTTTTAATAGCACTACCAAAATGGTTGAATCACGTAATATTCCATAGAATTTTATATTTTGGTAGTGAGGGGATTTATGCAATAACATAGAAAGGAAAATTCAACGAGATAATGAGAAACTTTAAGCGTGCAATTGGTATCGAACTATGTTTACCCTAATGGAAGGGAATATGTCCCAAGAAACCCAGCCATACAAAGATTATCAATTGATTGCCTAGGCCCTAAAGAATATACACTCATTCAACCTATAGGATGATTCAAGATTTCATATCTACATGATATACATACAAGTTACAACCCTCACCAAATCCCAAGATGGTGTATAAAGCAAGTTTCTCAAGGAATAGTTTGTAACTCCTCCAAAAGAGAATCCTTAAATAATAAATTGTAAATTTTATCACTTGATTGCTCAAAAAGTCATGTAGTACTTTGACATGGTCACATTAAATGTCTAGTTGATTGTGAGCCAGTGTCAATTTGCTTAACTAAACGTGGATCTCCTAATACTTCTCAAGCTTTTCATTCACAACGAATTGACTTGTAACCAATCATCATGTTTGTTATACCAAATTGTGATACTACTTACAAATTGTCATATTTCAGATTTATCAGTCTCTATTAGTCTCGATGTTTTTTTGCATCAAACCACGTCTCATAGCAATAGCATCCGCAACATCCTCTTGTTCATATACCATTGGTTTATCTTGTACCACCGCCCATAATACCTAGACAATTTGGAAGGCTCGATGTTAGAAAGTATTCCAAAATGTGATTGAAAGACCTACGTAAATAAATTATGGGATTTGGACAAAGATTGTGGATAGTCTCAGTCTTAAGAGGTTCTTTGGATAACAGAAAAGGTAATTTATGCAACAAGCGGAGCTCAAACAATTGAAGTTTCATGCCATTTGGGACAAAGGCATATTTTATGGACGGATTTCTGATAAGGTTTAGTGGTTATATGCTACACCGAAGTAATTATTTAAGCGGACGATTAGAATTTAGGAAAGGGGCTCATTACTAAAAGGTAAATCTTTTATGTATAGCTTTAGGGTGTTTCTTAATACATAAAAAAATAAAAATCATGATGTTTTTTTTATCCATGTTGACAAAAATTACTTAGTAGATGCAATTCGATTGTACACAACTCCAATCTTTGACATGTTGTCGGAATCAAATGTTATACCTTATTACAAATTGTTTGATGATAAGTATATATGATTTGCACGTACAATTAGGTATAATAAGGGCATCAACTGCCAATAATCTCTCACAACATCCTGAATAGATTCTATGCCCTTTTTGCAATAACCCACACATGAGTGTTGATGCTCATGCTCAAGTCAACAATGTGTAAGAAAGAAACCTAACTGAAATGCAACAATTTTGAAGACGTTGATTCGGTCCCACCCTCTAGACATGTTTCTCACTTTCTTCCAGCATCTATATTAATTTTTTTAACCAAGAGGGCCTTCCATGATGGTTCACACATTCTCTAACGGTGAATGGTTCAAGATTCAAAACATGAGTGCTCTTACCATTTGGCATCAATGACTATGACTGAATTTGTTTTTCAAACTAGGGAGCGTAGTGTAGCACATATGTACTATGGTCTATCATATAAAGCTTGATGTACATAGTTGTTCCCTTTATTGTACTCAAATACTTCCTTTTGATCTCCAAAGATATTCAATATTGTTTGGCATGGTTGCTTTGTGAATCTTGCTGGGATGAATTGCTTAATGTTAAGACAAGGCATTACATGATGAGCACTGGTGTTGTCTGGAACCGTGGTTTCAGAAGCCCTAATTTTGGAAGTATATGAACCAGAATTTTGGTTTAATTGCTAGGTTATTAAGCCTTATAGATCATCTTGTATTCATTAAAGATCTATTTCAGGTTTCGAATTTTGCAAGACAAAATTCATGGTATAACATTGCATGAACATGTAAATAAATGTTCAAAAAGGCACATGAAATAGTGTATTGATGCTTGCAACTTGCACTGCGTGAAGCTTCCCTCAAATATTAGAAAACCACATCAATGCTTCTTACACCGCTGTTAAACTTAAGGCATGTATAGAACTCAATACAAATCTGGGTAGTGATGTTTAGTTTTGGGTTCTCCCAAGTTCAACTCATGGTAAATGTTGAGAAAGCTTTATACATACACATTAATACATGATACAAGATGAGGATGAGCATGGTGGATACTCGAATAAAGGACAAAATGAAGAAGTCATATGCCCTACAGACAGTCCACATCCTTATCTCAAACATGAAACATTATAGCTCAGTATAGATCTACCTTCAACAAATAGATAGATAGATAGATGGGGGGCTGTATGTTGTATAGACTTCATATTTTTATTTCTACCTCTTATAATAAGCAAACATATTAGTGACGGAATTCCAATGTCCGAACCAAGTCTTTTCAATGTGAATAGGAGGAGAAAAACTGAGCTGGAACATCTCCTTGGACGCAAGAAGCTGATCACTATCGTTATTTTGATCCCATAACCCAATGACCCTTGCCACAAGATTCGCACTCATCTTTATGTGTTCGTCGTCGTGAGGATCTGTCCAAACCATATGGGCTAGCCTCACTTTCCTTTGTTTTGCACCTATTGGTATCCCCCATTGCTTGTATATCATTTCCCTCTCGTCACTTGTCACCCCATTTCTCAAATGTTTGACCAATGACTCTCTCTCGCGCTTGAGATTGCGTAGACTGTATCCAAAAAAATCATAACATCAAGAAGAAGAACAAGAGAAATATCATTCTAAACATGAAATGAAAAAGCAAGGTGATCTAAGTTCATACTAAAACTCAGAAATGATTACTTATTGAGCTATATAAGTCAGAAAAAAACATAGTTTTCTATTACCTCGAGCTTGGACTAGCAACATGGCCCACTCTATTTGCTGACTTTCGATTGAGTTTCAGATGATGGTTACTCCTCAACCATAGTAATCGCCGCAGCTCGACCTCAATGTAAATAGCATCCGTCGGATCTCCACCGAAGAGAAGATAGAATTGTGACCGATGAATGATCGATACATGGCAAGCATCCCATACCTGAAAGATTTGCTTTCGCTTCATCTCGAAATCTTGCTTCCATTTCCGAGGTGACAACGTAAGGGCAAATGAATCTACGGACTCGTCGTCAGGGCTCCTGTTCCGCTCAAGCTCAACTACCTTTCATCAACATTCACAAATAAAATAAATTGAAGTTCATAACTATATTTTTGTAATGACCTTTGTGTGGAAAAATTGCAAAATGCTGAGCAACTTATGTTCGTTTTCGTCTTTACCCGAGAAGCCAATAGTTGCTTCTGATACTGAAGTTTTGCAGCTCTCTCCTTAAGATCTGTCACGTAGGCATGAACACTCCTGATGTTCTCTCCTATAGCAATCACAAGAAAACCATTTTGCACACTCAAACAAAAACACTCATTTTTAAGGCTAGACTTTAAGCCTATATCCTAAACCCTTTACACATTTTTGAGGTTTAACCTGCTTGTGATGGAGTCTTCTCATCCAATGAGAAGAAGCTCATCTTGGTAGAGGCCAAGTTTAATTTATGATTAGCATCGAAACCATTATTAGTACTATTGAAGCTTTCATTGAAATTCTGTGGTGTTGAAAGCAGTGTTCTCGCAGGTATCAACTTTGGCATCATGAGATCTTCCACTGGAACATGCATATTTGCAAACAGCTTATCGAAGCATATGCGATTCGCCTCAGTAGTATCTCCCAATTTCCGTTTCTCCTTCGATATGATCCTACGAATCTCATCTTTCAAAGATGTGCCTTTTCGTCTTTCGTCAACAATAAGATCTTTGGTGATCGAAAAGTCAGTCATCACATGACCAGTTACACGACTCTCATAAATTTTGTTTATCTCGGCTTGAATTTTAGCCACATTCTTAGATGCTTCTTCATTCATTTCTGGTTGATCAAGGCGCAGACATTCAACCTCCTTTTTAACAGTTTCCAATGCCTGATTTGCATCTTGTGCAAGTTCAGTCTGTAAATGTTCTAACTTGTAGATTTCCTGAAGCAGCATAGCTGAAGCTGATGTATTATTTGGGTTTTCCCCATTATACTTTACTAAAGGGCTTCCATTCACTTGTTTAACTGCATCCTGTTTCCACGGCATATCATCATCCCCTTCCAAAGATTGACTGCTCAAAGGAGTTTGCATGTTTTGATACTCAAGCGAACTTGAAGGTGATGTATCAACACAACTGGTTCTAGATAGAGCCTGTTACATTCAAAAAATACGTGAATGCATCAGTCATCAAAGACCATGCCTTCACATCAACTAGTTCCATTCTCTTTTGATTTCCTAAGATCAGTGAAAGCACAATGATTGGAATCAGACATAAGGCTTATTTGTTCCCTATACTACCAATTTTTGGTGGATTCTCTAATGTCTACCTTAACTAACTGAGCTGAAAACCACATTTTTCCTAGTACCTATGTTGATTTTGAAAGAACTACTGACAGTTTTTTATCCCATTCCCATGCTTTTAATCCTTCAAGTCTCCAGTTAGCTTACCAGTGCTCTTGCTTGCTCACGAGCTTCCATTTGTTTAAGAACTGAATCCAGCCGAGACTGGACAAGGTCACGTTGTTGCAGTGCTTTATGCATCTCGTCTTGCATCTGTTTGCATAGAAAACTCCAATCTAAATTAATTGTCCATATAAACAAACAAAAAACCCAACCAAAATTGGAGAACAAGAGGGTTGCTTCTTGCAAATTTCTACCTTCTGAATATACAAATCTTTCTCCATCAGCAATGCATCAGAAGATGCCCGAGTGGAGTATGTAGAGAGATGGAGTTTCGCCTCAAGTAAAGCAACCTCCCTTTTCAATTGCTTGATGAACTCTTTATCAGAAACCACCTGCATAACAAGACACACACCAAATACATACAAGACCTTGTTGAGAAACATTCCTAATATAGAGTAATGGAAACTTGCATTGTTTGTAGCTAGTTTCTCACCATGTTTACTTGGGCCCGATTTGTGACTTCCTTTGCACACGAAGCAAAAAACAATGTGTTCTTCGTTTGCTCAATATGCCTATTAGAAGCACTCATCGTGCATATGATTGCAGTTCGGGCATTGCCTCCAAGAGAATTTTGTAGAATGCGTGTAAGTTTTGAATCTCGATAAGGAAGATGACCTACTTTCATGCGGTTTGAATCACTACAATATCAATAAATTTGTGTTTCTAAGCAATCAGTATATGACGGTGAAGATTTCTAGCCTTTGAGATGATTAATAAATATTTTGAAATTGTCTAAATTTAACTGCAGTGCTTAACATTGTTCTAGCTCCTTTCATTCGAAGAAATTCTTGTCACACACCTTAATTTCCGAATGACAGTGCTCAGAGTTAGAAGACTACGGTTGATATGGCAACCTTCCTTCAAGCGAGCTCCCTCAGAATGAGTTAGGGATGCACGTTCGCTTCCTGCAAGGTCAACAAAGTTCTGCACACAAGTTTTATCTTTCTTCATCCATTCAATTTGGTCTGATGACTATGGGAGCACCTTAGCACCCACATACAGCTTTCTAATAAGAGAGTGAACTCACCAAGATTGCAATCAATGATTTTGCAGGTATTGCATCTGATACAACTCGAGAAGAGCTTTCAATCGACTACTCCGACATTATAAGAAAACGTAATAAAAATTAATTAATTAATTAAATTCAAAAAACATTAAAACTCCTCCAGGAAACAATATATATTCAGCAAAGAAAGTTCCTAACCAATCTGATGATTTGATGAGATCTTGAACTGCAATCATTTAGCGATGTCTCTCCAACTTGTCTATGAGCTGCCAAATAAATAACAAGCAAAAAAAATTAACGTATATCAAATTTTCTTCTGAATGTCAGTTAACCTAACATATTTCAAATTTCAATCACGAAACAAACCTTCACATATAGCTAATAAACTTTGAAGATGATCTTTATCTGTAATGGTTTGCTCCTCTAACTTCTCTATGACGGTTCCTCTCTGTGAAAAATGAAGAAAAACACATGAGAGATCCGAACGAATCAAACGAAACAATATTGCTTCTCACATTTTCTCAGCAAGAATTCAACGACAAAACTTGTAAACAAAACAAAGTTGCTCATGCACTATAATGTGGTCAATCATTGAAAAACCACTACGAACCTCGGGATCGTCCATTAGCCGCAATGGGAGGTTCTCGTAGTTAAGAAGGTCAGTTACAACCTCATTATAAATCTCGAGTGCCGAGAACTTGAGTAAAAAGCTTCGATCCTTGTTCTATAAGCAAAGCATGAAGAAAAACAAAACCAAATATTTGTTTTCAATTCTATGTTTGTTGGTTCATTAGAATTGAAATAATAAAAGTATCATAGAAGGGTAGGCATAAAAGATAAGTCAAAATGCAATACCTGTTCGATGTATGCAAAGATATCATTGGTAGTGTACTCTGTGATGCCTCGCATTGTGTATGTCTTCCCACTGCTCGTTTGTCCGTATGCGAATACAGTCGCTATGATCACATAACGAACATCAAGGTTAAGTGTGTGTGTGTGTGTGTAGACCAGTGGATAATTCACCAGTTTTCCCCCTACAAAAATCAAATAAACACAGTAGATAGTTGTGATAAGAAGGGGAGATTTCATACCATTCTTTCCAGCAAGAACAGAAAGTGCGACATCTTTTGCGCCTTTCTCATAGACCTCCTTTGTCGTGGTGTCCGCTCCGAATACGCGGTCTATCATTAGTAGTGTAAGCTGTCATTAGTAGTGCACGCCAGCAAAACACATGCATAACTAATTTAGAAACAAAGTATCAAATTCTAATAGAGCAGGGGAAAACGAGCATTAATGCTTATTATATACATACTATTCTCTATCATTTAACATCCAAGGGCATTTCGGGACATAGAGCAAAAACTGGAATTTGATTTTCTGTTGTGTTAAAATTGAATTAAACTCACCGAATGTGTATGGTTGAGGAAAATGAGACGAAGATGAAGAGGAGGAGGAGGTTGAAGATGAGGATGAGGATGATCTTCCGCTGCTGCTGCTGCTGCTCGAGGTATTGTTGTATGTGTAAGCTATGGTGTTACCTTGGGAGCTTAACTCCCACACAGTAAAATCATTTCTGTTTATCTCTCTCTCACTCAGAGGTCTCACTCGAACGCTAACAGATATCTTCTCCTCTTCCATGGAATCCATAGCTGCTAGCTTACGGTGCTGATGATAAGGACTACAAATGAAGACAAAATTTAATTACATGGAAAGGATGGTTTTAAACAATTGCCGATTACAATGCAGACAAATCGTGTTTTCTTTTTCGATTATTCCGAAGCAGAAAGGAATTTGCCGATTATCTTGAGAGGAGGGTGAGTGGGATTCCGGCAAATATAATTACGGGTGTACATGGTCTATATGTATATGCATAAGGTATGGTTATTGAATATTGCAGAGGAGGGTGAGCTGAGAGAAGAGCAAGGAAGGATGAATGGAAGGAAGAAAATATGGATGGATGGATGGATGGATGGAAGGTCAAGGATTATGGTTTCAGAGGGAAGAATGATGGAATGTATTCATGGAAAACGATAATGGTGATGGTGATGATTATGTCTAGGAGCAGAGCAAAGCAGAACAGAACAGAACAGAGCAAAGCAGAGCATGGGAGAGGAAGGAAAAGGGGGCCGTTGCAGATGACAAGCCACAATAAAGAAAATTAAGGAATTTTAATCCACAATAAACAACAGGTAAAAAATAATAAAAAACCAAAATTTAAAGAGGAAAAAAAATAAAATTGAAAATCAAAACAAAATCATCATAAGGAGAGGAGAGATCCAAAAGAAGCACTATGACAGTAACAATTATTTTTATTCAAATAATTTTAATAATTATTTTTATTCAAATAATAATAATAATACTGCAATGGGTTTTTTTCTTCTTCTTCTTTTCCTGTCTACCCTGTTTCTGTCTCTTCTTCTTCATTTTTTGTTTCCTGTTTGTGTGTGTGTGTTTTTGTGGTGGTTTTTTTTCTTTCCTTTTCTTCTTGTTTTGGCGCCCTTTTGCAATCCTCTCTTTCTCTTTGTCTATCCTTCCTTTAAATTTGGTTGCCTTATTTTCTTTCTTTAGATTAATCTCTCTGTTTTTTGGATTCATTGAGTCAAACCCACCCTTCCATCCTTACCCTTGTGTGTTTGTGTGTGTGTGTGTGTGTTCTCCTCCTTATAGAGTACCACGGTCCACCATAACACACACATGCTACAAAACTCGGCAACCATTGTGCTTGTCCCCATTGGTCGATTGGACAACAATAGCTTCCGATAGCACAAATTTTCACACCTCGTGATCTGGTAGTTGGGTGGGTGGGTGAGGGTGTGTGTGTGTGTGTGTGTTTGGTGTCCTTATATGGTACCACGGTCCACCATCTGCGTCACACACACTTACACACAAGCTACATAGCTCCACAACCACTATGCTCGACTCCATCACTCATACTACTACCTTTGAATAGCACGAGGGGTGATTTGGTAGTTGTACCTCCACAGTATATAGGGTTAAGGGTTGAAACCCTAAACCCTAAACCCTTTTCTTCACCCTCCACACGCCTATGAAATCCACCACCTCTTCTCGAGATTAAAAAGTCCACCTTTCCTGGTTCGGAACGCATGTGAGTTTTTGTGAGTTGTCAAATTTAATGTAAGAGTGGTCTAGAAGTGACCATGTGCCCATTGTTATGCCCAACTCCTTAGGGTTTTGTGTCCGCATCCCCATGCATAGACAAGACAACTTAAGTAATGGCGTGAACTCTTAGCACGACTCTTGTGGCATCCAAGGGAATAAGCATTAAGATTGCTCCGATGGAGACACATTCTATTGATTATGACAAGATGTGCACTCCACAATAGTTCTCACACAAGTTCAAGTATTGAAAGAGTGACCTTGTGTATGTACATATATCACTCTCTAGCACATAGGACAATAAAAACAACTACATATCAATGCAATTGGTGAATGAATACTCCATTGTCACATAATTACCCTCTAGTGGTTTGAAAGTCAATACAAAACAGTTAAACGAGTAATGCTTGGAATAATAAGTGACATTAAGTATTCTCTCACATAGCAACAAAATGAAATTCGCTCATCTATTAGCACACCAATGCGGAAACCACGCACAAGTGCAATCTATATGGCAAAATGAGAAAAGTATTAATTGAAGTTTTCATATCAATTCTCCAACACAAAGTACATGGTTTCACGGAGTTGTCAAAGAGAAATGAACATTAAACAAATATTATATTTGATGCACTTCAAAGCGAAATTAGGTAGGTAAACGTTGAGGAATTTTTGCACATTTCTTACTAGTGATCCTTAATGAATCAATATCACATCAAATGTTGTTACCACACTTCTCTTCACCATCCAAATCATAGCATTATATTCATCTTAAATTTACTTTAGGTTTTAAAAGAGAAAATCCGACATGCTTATATAGTGTAATGGTTTTTAGAACTCAGTGACATGTTATCGATTGAATCTTTACAAAAACACTTTTTCGAAAGAGAAAAAAAAAACTTCCAAAATCCCTTGTTATGTTATCCAAACTAGTCAAGAGAGTGCATTCACATATATGTGCCTCCATTTTGGGATCACATTCTATATATCACAAATTGCAACTAGATTTTATTCTGAAGAAAATTGCTATTGATAGTGTGAAATACATTCTTTGTTGTTTTTGTTATGAATATGTTTCGAACAATGAAGGGCTAAACCTAGCTACATTGTACCTTCATTATCATCAAACTACCATTCAATTGTTGCTCGGTAAATAATGTTGGTGTTTAGCTCATCATTGAGAAAGACATCCATAGTCATACATAACAACACAAAGATTTGCATGGCATATTTTCTTGATGTTTCAATACTATTTTATTCCACTTGTTATAAGTATGTATATATTGGAAGTTCAAAAAGCATTTATTCTCACATTAGCTTAAGATCACATAGAAATTTTCAATTACGAAGAATTATATGTATGTATTGGAAGTTGAAAAAGAAACACACTCATAATAGTTTGCCATTTTCCAAGGAGATCACATAGAAATTGTCAATGAATGGATTATTAGGATCCAAACACTATTGCCTTTGATTTGTGCTAAAAAACAAAGTTGCACCACTAGAAACATAAAAACGTATCAACACTTCTCTAATGGATACTCATCGATAGGCCTCGTGTTTCAACATATAAAGTACATATGCATAGTGAAACTGTGATGGCTACTACAAGTGTAGTTTAAACTTTACATTATTCATGTATTGAGTATCATTAGAAAAGTAGATAAAGTTGTTCTTCAAGAAATGCAAACATGATTCATCATACCCAATTTGTATGCGTTAATAAATCACAAGGTACATTTATTGCTCAACATTGTAATGGCTATACAACAAAGTGACCATGATCCATCATCTTTACATGTGCATGTTACACTAAAAAGTTGTTCAAAACTTTTATTTTCTTTTTCCAAAAAACAAAACTATTTTATTTTGTTCATGAGATCTCATGCAATAATATTTGTTATGATCAGAGTAAGACGAACCTGCGATGGTTTCATACCAAGCACCCCCCCCCCCCCCCCCCCCGATGGTTGTTTCCGCCAATGGCTTCCATTAGTGACCCAGTGTTGTAAATATGTATAGATATGGTACAAGTTAATTACTAGGTTATAGGAGTTGTTGGGATACTTTGGTTGAAAATGAGGTGGGGACTATGACCACTTTGGTGAGAGGCCAGAGTGAGGGTTGCTGAAATTTTGGTGGTCTATGATGTACTTTGTTTGCTAACTAATGCGAAGTAGTGTTTTTTTTGGAATAATAATAATATTATTTGTTATTGTATTAGAAAATATATTTGTTTGGCTTCTCTTGGGATGTCCTTATAATCGTGTATCTATACATTCTGAATCCTGATATTATTGAAAGATATCGCATTTTAATGATCACAATTTATTTATAATAATCTACACTACTTCTATCCTTTTAACGTGATTATAAATCATTGCATTTTAGCTCCTCTTGGGATACCCGTAACATGGTCACTATTTGCATTACAATGATACAAGCAAGCTACTTAGTAAGCAATGGAAACAACCCACATAATCGATGAAACAACTTGGTGTGCAACAAAAGATGTGTCAACCAAACAATAAAGATGTGGATATAAAACAATCATAGATAATATTTATTTACGCATTCGTAGAAAAAACATTACACAATAATATCCACAAAAAACAATAAAGATGTGGACACCAACCCTAGGTAGACCACGTTTGTCTATATTAGATGTTGTAATGAGATGCAATAGAAATGAAAATCATAATAGATAGGATTTATGGAAAACTCTAACTTTGAATGGATATGGATGAAAAAACAATGTCCCTAGGGTCACAATAGGTGGTTTAAACTACAAGGCCTCTTTATATTATTCTCAGTTGTTTTCTGGTGTTATGTTAAAAAGTGTTCATTTGAAGAATAATGGAACACAAGAAGTAGCCTACAAAGCCAATAAATGGGTCTCTAGAGATTGTTTTGGTGTATTATTGGATCTAACTTATACTATGTCATATCCTAAACTAGAGGTAAAATGCCCTTCAAATACCGGTTTATTAAGAAGTAACTACTTATGATGGAGATGATGTTTCTTCCGATGTTGATTGGGTACGAGGTGTGAGTGATAGAATATTAATTTCAAGGCATACTTTTATGTTTACCACAAAGTGTATCTCTTTGTTAAGTTACCAACAAACTTTTTCCCAAGCTTGCCTAACTAAATAAATGAGAGTACAAGATTGAAATTTATCATTTTCCAATGTAAATGATGAGATATACACACAATCAACCAACTACCACCAATACCTATGTATTTTGATCACAAGGACTCATGCATATCCGATCCAAAGGTCAGGCGCATTAATATTGTGTACAACTTTATGAGAGAAAAAGTTCATACAAATGGAATCAAATTTGAGTATTGTCTTTAGAAGAATGACCTAATTGGTATGTTGACCAACTTTTTCGTAAGAGGTGAACAACTCAATTGTCAAAATAGTAGTGGTTCCTTGTCAAGATTGTATGCAAAGAGGAGGATTGTGGGTTTTTCAATTTCAATTTAAGGTTGTCTTGTTGATTATATGATAGAATTTAATTTAATTTTTATGTTCCCTGTCAATTTTATCTACTATCAGGTTTTCACTTACCTTTACATTTCTAGTTGTTGTGGCAATGCTAACTTTAGTGTGCCAAAAAACTAGGGCTACTCTACTATTGGTATTAGGGTATATGCTATACTAAGGCATATAGATGTTTGTTTACAAGGACACTAATCTCATTTGCATTTTTGGCAATTTAACATTGGTATTAAGGCATGTGGGTGAAAGCACATGTGTGGGGGGAACCCTAAAAGGTTTACAACAATATGGAAGTCTATGTTAGGAAGGGCATGGATCATGCCTACTTTTTGCTTGTTTAATGTTGGTATCAAAGCATGTGATTGGGAACTCTAATAGAACCTATAGTTACCAATACTAGAGCTCCTCTAATACCTACCTTTGACTTCATTTCAGTGTCAACATCTTAAATGGACTAGACGAAACCACATAAAAGGCACGCCCAATTGGTCTCAACTCATAAGTTAACCAACAACATTACAAGAAAACTTATTAAGTCATACCAATAGTTTGTAGACCAAGAAATGATATGTTTGTCCTTGACAATGATTTCAAGCACATGCTTGATAACAAGAAGACTTATTATGGGGCACCAATAGTTTGCAGACCAAGAGATAATATGATTGGTCTTGACAATGGTTTCAAGCACAAGCTTGATAACACCAAATTGTATGGAGAATGATGGAAGACTACCAGTGTTCAAGTAGAAAGGAAGAAAGTGAACGCTCTAAAAACAGCAATAACTCACTGAAATCATGAAATGTAATAAAATTGGTGGCTCGCAAATATAGTGGCTCACACTAATGATGACATGAGGTGAGATATTTTCATCGAATTGGCTCACAAGACTATGCGGTTATGATTCAATTTGGATTCATTGTATTGCTTTGCCAATTCTCTCTGCAAAGGATGCAGATAAAGCACTATGCAGCTTCTAGAAATGGAAATAAATGCTGTTAACATTTAACAAGTCATTTACCCATTTTTTCTAGAATAACCCGATCATTACATAGTTTAGCTCACTTTCTTGATGCGTAAATGTGCAATCTAAAGAACAAGCCTTGTTTTAAGTTTAAGGATCACCTTTTAATTACAAGCATATGATATCTTTAAGAGAGACAAGATACTTGCCTGTAACTATAAGTTGCATTGGTCAAACATATTGGTTATATATAAATTTCCAGATTCCAAGCCCAGGTTCTCAGTTACAATGCGTGGTATATGAGTAAATACTTGCCATTCACATTTGGAAAACCATACATTTTCAAGCTGTTCGGCTACTTTCTAATGTGATTATTTATTTTTCAGAATCATTTCCACACTTGAGAACCAGATGTACTTTTGCCAGATCATATTCATGTTCAAAGAACAGATGTACTTTTTGCGAATTGTCTTCACATTCTAACACCAGATTGAGATTCAGGAGAGACAGCAATGTAAGCTAACCCCATGACCCCTGTGTGACTTGTCGTTGTGCTATAATTTGAATGTACATGAAGGGTCTCCCCACTCAAAACTTGAACCGACCCAAGCTCCGGGTAGCAAGTTGTCATCCCAACAATATAACCGGTCTCATTTCCAGCTTCACTTCCAATTCCATAGAGCGGGGTAGATTTACATATCTCTCGTCCATCCTACAAAGTTGTTATCAATACATACACACCGAATACAAAAAACATTTTAAGTCTATATTAGAATGCACCTAAAGTAACATTAGTGAAAGCAAAGTTGCTTTTAACTTACTTGGCCATAAATTGCTGCCCCAATTCCACCGGCGTGTTGGTGAGCCACTGCATAAATCACATCCCCACCAATTGGAACCTCCATACTTGATTGTTGCGTATGTATACAGACAGAATCATTAACACTAGCACAAGTTGGAATATTGTACTCAATCTGAACATAACATCACAAAGTTACCGTACTATGAAACAACTTTTAGCAAATGAACAATAAAGCAAAGAGAAAAACAGAAGTATAAAATGTTTCGATTTGACCTAGTGTCCACGCCATGTAAGGGAAAAAAGGCAAGGATCAGAATATTTCAAACAATTTGAGTTATCTACCAAAATATCATCGTGTTTTCAAGACCTACCAGAACACCTATACATCATTACTACGAAAGGGTATTCTGGTAATGTTTAAAAACTTAATGCTATTCTGCTAAGTACCCAATAAGTTAGGGAACTTAGGTGATTGAGATATATGCTCTTTAGAGAGAACGGATGTGTATAATGTACTAACCAGGCAACTTGTTCCTTCATAGGTCACATCCATTATGTAGGTCTTTAAAGGAACAATTGTGTCATCCCAATCTAAATAATGAACCGTGTATTGCAAATACATTGTTTGATTTTCTTCAACATAACCGTCCTTCAACAGACACTGTGTGCCATCGTAGCAACATAAAAGACCTCCAAGATAATCATCGCTTATTTCCCGACCATACTCATCAATGGTAACATTGTAGAGATCACATCTACATTCCAGGCACCCTAATGGGTCTACAGTACCTCGTGTATCGATGGCATGAAGATTGAGGAGCCATGCCTCATCATCATAGACTCCAACTTCAACACCATATGGACTTGGTAAAGACGTGTTTGTGTGGCGTGTCTCGGAACCCAGGCCATATAATTGGCTAAGTACCTTGTTGGGACAAACCCCATCATTTCCAAGAAGGCTGAAGCCATTTGTAACATTTTTCCGATAATTCATAACTACCCAATGATGGAGATAAACATCGCTTAATGGGACTGGGTTCCCATCTTCATAGATCACCTCAGCATTGAACTCTCTTATTGCAATGTGTCCTTTGGGAAATGGAATCCCATAATAGAACTTGTTCTGGACTTGTCCTGGACCTAATGTGAAGGTTGGATACCTGAACGTTATTGATTTCAACGTCCCCTCATTACTTTCTGTAATGATTTCTGATTGAGCTAACACAATGGCTGCTGAAAGAATAGCAGCTGAAAGAAACCATAACTTCATCCTTTGAGCGGCAAAGGAACCTGTATGTATACAGATATGCACACCACTTGAAGATCTAACTCACAAAAGCAGATATACCATAACCATATATATATATATATATATATATATTTGAAACACAATATATATAGATATCCTCATGTGTACATACAACCACATACATATAACCAGACACATATATATATAACACATATATCTATGTTATACTTGTAAGTTGTATATATACATAGGTGCACACGTACATACACAAACGCTACATACCGATACAGATATATATACGTACAACATTGTGTGGCCATGAATGATTAGAGATATTTAGGTAGATCTCCCAGTAAAACCAGCTATTCAGATTCATATACACAATAAATATATATAGGCACATGCATGCATGTGTACATACATACATACTGATACAATCATACAATCATACATAATGCAAAGAGACCTCTGCATATACGTATTTGGAAGTATAGATACACACATAGGTAGATACAGATCCATGGACACACATATACATACATACACATATACATATATGTACATATATACCTTGAGGGTTCACATAGAACTATACAAATCTGTGTGTTTATATTTATAAGCTGAGGACTAGGGTTTTAAGTTTAGGGAGACATCGCCGTTAATGACATTGACCAATCCAAATGTCAAATAATATGTGTGCATATGTACATACATATAAACATGTATATATGTATAGCAAGCAGAGCCCTCTCTCTCCCCAGAACAGAGGAAACAGTTGCTTACCAGTTGAGAACCGATGCAGAAGAAGTCGATGATGACCAATGAAGGAAGAAGAAAGGAGGAGAAATTCTGATTTATTGCGTTACCCAACCACCCAATGGACTGAAAGCTCTTAGTACTTACTTTGATATGTGTGTGTGTGAGAGAGAGACAGAGAGACAGAGAGAGAGACCGCCTTTCTAGTGTGTGTGTGTGTGTGTGTGTGTGGTGCTTGTGTTGACGGTTGCACCGTCTTTTTATTTTGTCTTTTGTTGGTACGCCACCCATAGAATTTATGGGCCATGTCCCAGCTTAGCTATCTGATCTACAATATATGGCCATGTCCCAGCTAAGCTATCTTGATCGAGAATATATGGCCATGTCCTATACGCCACCGATAGAATATATGGCCATGTCCCAGCTTAACTATTTGATCTACAATATATGGCCATTTCCCAGCTTAGCTATCTTATCTACAATATATGGCCATGTCCCAACTAAGCTATCTTGATCAAGAATATATGGCCATGTCCTAGCTAAGTTATCTGATCTACAATATATGACCGTGTCCTCGCTAAGATATCTGATCTAGAATATATGGCCATGTCCCAGCTAGCTATCTCTGATCGGGTTCGTTCCGATCTCGCGATTAAATGTGTTTTTAAAGATTGGACGTTTAAATGTGTCATTGAAAAATACAAATTGAATAATTACTATCTATGGAAAACGTTGACTTTTGGTTGAAAAAAACAATGCCCTTAGGGCCACAACATAATGTTGAATCTACAATGTCTCTTTGTATTATTCTAGGTTGTTTTCTCTTGTTATGGTAGGACTAGTTTGTACAACAGACAATATAACATGAAAATACATCTTCGAACCTAACATTGTTGTTTGTCATTACACTTAGAAAAAGCTATTATTCTATGATAATGTGGAGAATGGAACATGTAAATAAAATTGAGAATCCCTAACAATTTATCTAGAGAAACTATTATTTTGGATTGTTTCTCTTTTTCTGGTACAAGAACTAGAAGTGACAATGTAATGAAGAAGGGGCCTCAAAAAGCATTTCAAAGCATAAGTGATGAACAAATATTCAACGAAAACTTGCACCAAGAATTTGAAACATAATAGAGCTTGGATTAAACTCTACAATCAAGGATTAATTGAGATCTATTTACGACGTCAAACCTAATTCCATTGTAATCACTTTTATTTGCACACTAATAATTGGAACAATTTGTGCATGTATAGAGAACAATGTTGTGGAATAGGGAACAACACCATTGAATAAGCATTAATCTATCATATAGTCTTGAATCTTGATATATCATCTATCATTGCATAGAAGGTCACTCGTGGTTTCAAGGTACTTACGTGTTTCTAGAATCTATTTCCTTTTACCACACATGTTCACATTGAATCACAAGAGCTCACTTGCCCAACTGAAAATCTCGTCCTTGCGAGTACCTTGTAAAATCCTAGAGAAAGACCTCTACGAATGCTTATCAAGGCATGAGAAAGAATGTGTCTTTGACACATGTTCGTAAAGTTGGCTTTATCATGTCTATCGAAACAATTATCGTGGAACAACTATTAATTTTTATTGTTTCATAGTCACCCTTGCATGTTGAATTAAGATTCCTTGATGGTTTTCTGAAAATCTTACCTTCATTTCACCCCATTTTATAGTTTGCCAATTTTGACATACAAAGAGTGTGATATTTGTTTGAGAATTATTCACATAAAATTTAGGACATTATTTCAACACATATTATCATGACACATACCAACGGAAGTCCCAAAGACATCGCGCGTCTTTATACATATATTTATTTCTAATTAGCCCTTTCATGTTTTCCATGTATATGATATAAACAAAATAGCTTGCCATTGTCTCATAAAATTAGGGAAACTATCATGTTCATCCTTCGTTTTGAAAAACTTATGTCAAGCTTCATGCATGATGTCCATTGTCATCCTCACAATTCAAACACAACATACCAATAGAAGCCATTGGAGAGGGACCAATCTTCATAACTCTGTTTCATTTGTGTATGTGAAAGGAAAGTAATTCAACGTGACTATGTGCCTATTATTGATTGTGCCATCATGTATGTTTTTACATTTGAGAGAAGATATATAGAAGTTTCATCCGGTCCAATTCCAATTGGGAATGACAAATGTTTCATCTGGTAAGCTTATACTTGAACTTTCATGATACCATGAAAATTAATAGATGCTAAGATCGAGAAACATTGGCTATTTAAGAATCATGTGTATTTTGCAAAACCCGCTGACTCATCCCCACATAATGTACTCACAGAAGTTGAGATACAATACATTGTTTGGAGAAAGGTAATGATGCCATGACATAAAAACATTAAGTTCATTGTGCTAGTGCCAATGTCTTCATGCATTGTGAGTTGTGTTACGTTTGGCAAGGGCTTTACACTAGGCCACCAAAATATAAACATCAACAAATTATTCGACGTATTTGTTTTTCAACGTTCAACAATATCCCTTGATGAGGTGTTGCATCAATCTCCAATGGAGTGGGACCAACCTTCATAAATGTGTTTGGTGCTTGAGGGTGGGGTGGTCACCACACATAAGTTCACTCAGTTTATCAACATAATATTTGTTTTTGTTCATAGTCGTCCTTCATATAGTCGATTATCAAATCACATCAGAAGTGAACAAGCAAGCGCAACCCGAATTCACAGAAATAACAATGCAACAAATTAGAACTCAACATTGTCTGGCATATATTTACATTTATATAAGGCCAAGAATACAAGAGAAACTGTAACTTTGAACTACACGCAACAGATCTATAGTATTCCAAGAGAAGAAGGACGAAAAGAGGGAGAAAGAAAGAAATATTAACGTCTTCTTATGGCCAAAATCGGCTCATGAGACAATTGGTTTACAACAAAAAAGGAGTATTTACCCATTCATCGAAAGAAAAAATAAAAACAAAACAAAACAAAATAGAGCTTAGGCTAAATGGTTTTAGTAAAAAAACAAGTTCTATAAGGAAATGGCTTTATACTCTAAGGCCTAGTTTCATTTCCATCCAAGTCTCTCAAAAAGAAGCGGGAGGTCAAAGGGTTTCGATGTGGATGTGACCCGTGGTCCCAATGTAAGAGGTACCCCAACCATAGCTTCTACGCGGCGTAGCTCATGTTCCCTTATCTTCTTAAGCATTTCTACTCCGCATCGAGTTTGCTTTGAAGCCCAACATCCGAGGGCAATTGGTTGTTCTTTGCATTTCCGCTTCATCAAGAGAGAGGTCGAGTGGTGTAGGTGTGTCCGCATTTATTGTCTCCCCTTGGTTCTTGAAAAATTACATTAGTTTCATGTTGGTGGATATTAAAAGGGTTATCGTTAACACTTTGTAATTTATATCTCCCTATGTTGTTTTAGCTCTAAGATATACCTACCTAGTCTCCCAACGAAGAAAGTGATAAAAGGAGTCGAGAGTCTTGTGTGAGTCCAAGAATACGACCGACAGAATGACCAGGCACAGAGGAACCATGTTTGTGTGAAGGCCCAAGGGAATATAATTCAACATGACATTTTGACTATATGCACTCTTTTTGGGTTATACATACATGTGCATACATACATACATACATACATACATGTATACATACATACATACATACATACATACATACATACATACATATATACTTGATTTCTTCTTCTCCTCTGTCTCTCCTCCTGCTCCTCTGTTCTCCGAAGAAAAAGAAGAATACAGAGACCGAAGGAGAAGGAAAATACCATGGACAGCAACTGGAGATCCACCCTCACTCAGGACTCACGGCATAAGATCGTCAACAGGATGTAACTATTTCTATTCTTCCTTCTGATCTGTCTGTTGCGTTCCTCTGATGATGATCTTTTGATCTTCTCTCTACATAAGAAAAGGGGTTCCTCTCTTGTTTGTTCTGTCTCGCGTAAAAATGGATGTAATTGTTATTATGCACGAAGCAATGAGAGGAGAAGACATGTATACTATACTTGATCTGTTGAGTGATTGTGTGTATGTGTTGCGTGGCTGATGAATACATGCCTAATTAGTCTCTGCTAATATTCTTGACCTGATTAAGTATTGCGTGCATGTATGCGTGTGCCGGGTTAATAACTTAACAGAATTATGAAAAATGTCTGGACAATTCCTTGAGAAAACTTCGTTCTTTTTGGAGATATAACTAATGATGCATTGGTCTTGCCCATTGTTATTTTTTCTTAGAGTAGATATGGAACGGCGATGCATTGGGATTGTCATTATTATTATTTGCTTAGAATAGATGTAAAAGGGCGATCAACAATGTAAATACTGTCTGAAATGCCATACGAACCAATGTAATAGGCCATGTGTAAGTGTTATGTGTAGGCCATGTGTCTTGACCGATGCATGTGAGGTGAACCAATGTGAGAAATAATTTGTGAGAGACAATATTTTCTTGAAAGCAATTCAAATTATGTGTGCACATAGAATGGATACGTTGCAAAGGCATTTGCCCCTCTCTGGCCAAGATGGCATGACTGAGCTTCTGAAAATTTCTGCTCATTTTGAGGAGAAAATATTCTTTGCTGCCACTGATCAGGTATAGCTACATAAAGTTTGCTCCACATTCATCACATTTTCTTGTTTTATTATTGGTATTATTAATTTTTTGCCTATTTTTGCTCTTAATCTTTATAGCACGATTACCTAAAGAAAATATCATTGAAGATGCTCAACTTGGAGTCGCGGACACAGAGTGGAGAGGATGCAGAGGATGCTGGTGCTTTGTCCACAAGGTCAACTGTTACATCTCAAAGCTCTACCCAACCAATGGATACTTGTAAGGATCTACATAGCTTCACATCTCTCTCTCTCTCTCTCTCTCTCTCTCTCTCTCTCTCTCCAGTTATTGTCTGCATTTTATTTGCTGACACAATGTTACACTTAAAAATAATACAAATATATAGCTTGGAACGATAGAAAAATACCTTTAATTCTTTAACTCTAGTACATGCATTCTACATGTGAATTTGATTTCTCTCTCCATTTGTTTCACCTAAAATTAATTTATATATTCAATGCTGAGATTTTGCTTCTTTTTTTTCTGGATTTTATTATTAGTATGATGCATGAAAAGGCACATGGCTGATAATAAAGTTGTCTCAAATTTCCTGAATTTGTAGTTGTAAACAGTGAAAATACATAGTAACTTGAAATATGACCTTTGTGTGTGACTGGTTTTCTGCTTTACTGTTTCTTACAACAAAAAACACATTTTTGGCTGAAAATCAATGCCTATATTCTTTTGAAGGAGTTTTCATAGTTTGACAATGCTGATAAAATCTCTGTGAATAATGTATCTCTTAATCTCTCATTGAAAAGGATATCTATGAAGATTTCTCATATTGGTTCATGCATACTTTATTATAAATGTCCACCCTAAACCCTAAACAGACACTGTGTGCCATCATAGCAACACAAAAGAGCTCCAATAAAATCCTCGCTTATTTCCTGACCGTACTCATCAATGGTAACATTGTAGAGATCACACCTACATTTCAGGCACCCCAATGGGTCTACAGTACCTCGTGTATCGATGGCATGAAGATTGAAGAGCCATGCCTCGTCATCATAGACTCCGACTTCGACACCATATGGACTAGGTAAGGATGTGTTTGTATGGTGCGTCTCGGAAGGCAGGCCATATAGTTTTCCCAACATATAGTTGGCTAAGTACCTTGTTGGGACAAACCCCATCTTTTCCAAGAAGGCTGAAGCCATTTGTAACATTTTTCTGATAATTCATAACTACCCAGTGATGGAGATAAACATCGCTTCATGGGACTGGGTTCCAATCTTCATAGATCACCTCAGCATTGAACTCTCTTATTGCAATGTGTCCTTTGGGAAATGGAATCCCATAATAGAACTTGTTCTGTACTTGTCCTGGTGCTAATATGAAGGTCGGATACCTGAACGTAATTGACTTCAATGTCCCCTCCTCATTACTTTCTGTAATGATTTCTAATTGAGCTAACACAATGGCTGCTGAAAGAATAGCAGCAGAGAGAAACCACAAGTTCATCTCTTGTGCGGCAAAAGAACCTGTATGTATACAGATATGCACACCACTTGAAGATGTAACTCACAAAAGCAGATATACCATAACTATATATTTTTTTCTGGAAACGCAATATATATAGATATCCTCATGTGTACATACAACCACACATATATGTGCACACGTACATACACATACATACTGATACATATATATACACACACATACACACACATACACACACACACAACATTGTGCGGCCATGAATGATTGATTAGAGATATTTTGGTAGATCTCCCAGTAAAACCAGCTATTCAGATTCATATACGCAATAAATACATATAGGGACATGCATACATACATACATACATACATACATACATACATACATACATAATACACACAGCAAAGGAAGTTGTCCTAAGTCCTTATACTCAACATCTATTCTTGCATACTATTTCTTTGATGTTCTTCTTTGTTGTCTTCTTGTCAAGAAACCGCTGTTGTGATCCCAATGTGTTTTGACAATATGACATTGTATTAGAGCGTCGAGGTTATGCATTTTGATACGTTGCACAAGTTGTGGCGAAGGAATCGAAGAGTTATTGAAACATTGGCAATTAAACAAGCATACCATCACTCTATTGAATTGAGTTTACTCCAAGGGGCCAACATGACTCATACTTTGGGGTGTTGCATTTTCGCGATCACGATGGCTATAAAGCACCAATATCGATTGTTTGAAGATTTGGTGAAGGAGTTGTTTATAAATAGTGGCCAATTGCAAGAAGTCTCTTGTTGTGGATTTGGTGAAGCATGTTGATGGAATGAGTTAACAACTAAGAATCGGCAAGGGTTCGGTTCGGTTCAGTTCGAGATGGTCAAAACCGAACCGAACCATTAAAAAATGTTCAAACTGTTAAGCCATTAAACTGGTAAAACCGCAGTTTCGTGGTTCGGTTTCGGTTTTCGAGCTTAGGTCAAATTTTAAAATTTTAAAATTTTAAAGATTTTCCGAAAATGTGAGAATAAGGCCTGAAAATGAGAAGATTGTTGAAAAACAATTTTTTTAATTTTAAAAATTTTTATTGTTAAATCGTTTAAACCGTGGTTTTTAACAGTAGAAATCGAATAGAATCGAACCATTTAAACCGTTAAGCCATGGTTTCACGGTTCGGTTTGGTTCAAACTGAACTGTTGCCAATTGTTATTAATAACAATGTCAAAAAGTTTGATGTATTATACATAATAGGACAAAAGCAATCAAAGAGAGAGATCCCACCAAAAATTTCATATTGTTCGTGAGATCTCAATTTATCAATAATATTTGTTACATTAAAAATATTTGATAGTCTAGCTTCTCTTGGGATTTCGCTACAATCATATTAAAATATTATATCACATTTTGATGATCACACAAATAAAATACACTAATTTTATCCTTTTATTATAAAATACTTGCATTTTAGACCTTCTTGAGACACTCTTAATATGGTCACTACCTACATTACTATGATACAATTAAACTAGCAATGACCAATGGAAACCACCCACAACTTGGTATGCAACAAAAAGACATGTCAACCAAATCAATAAATGAGTGGGTATAAGATGATCATAAATATTATTTATTTATCCAGTTGTGAAAAAACCCATCACATGATGATTTCCATGAAAGGATCAAGACTCGTTTTCCCATTGGCACCGACCTTGGGTAGGCCCAAATTTTAAAGATTGTACGTTTAACCAACTGTCATTGAAAAATCAAAATGCTAATAAGTAGTATTTATGGAAAACTCTGACTTTGGATGAAAAAACAATGCCCTTAGGGCCACAACATAATGTTGAATCTACAACGTCTCTTTGTATTATTCTAGGTTGTTTTCTCTTGTTATGGTAGGACTAGTTTGTACAACAGACAAGATAACATGAAAATATATCTCCGAACCTAGTATTGTTGTTTGTCCTTACACTTAGAAAAAGCTATTATTCTATGATAATGCAGAGAATGGAACATGTAAATAAAATTGAGAATCCCTAATCAATTTTGGCTAGAGAAACTAGTATTTTTTTATTGTTTCTCTTATTCTAGTACAAGAATGAGAGGACAACATAATGAAGAGGGGCCTCAAAAAGCATTCCAAAGCATAAGTGAGAAACAATTATCTTATCAACACTTGCACAAAGTAAAAGGGAATAAAGCCAAGTCATGAATTCGAAACATAATAGAGGTAGGATTCAAACTCTGTTGTCGATGATTAATTGCGATCTACTTACGACTTCAAACTTGATTCAATTGTAATAATTTTTATTTTGCAAACTAATAAATTGGAACCATTTGTGCATGTATAGAGAATAATGCAATGGAATAAGGAACAACACCCTTGAATAAGCCTTAATCTATCATATACTATTGATATATCATCTATCATCACATAGAAGGCCACTTGTGATTTCAAGATAGTTATGTGTTTCTAGAATATATTTCCTTTTACCACACCCGTTAACATTGAATCATAGAGCAAGATGGTGCGCACTTGCCCAACTAAAAATTCTTGTCCTTGCGAAATCCGAGAGAGAGAGACCTCTATGAATGATTATCAAGTACTCGAGAAAGAATGTGTCTTTGACAGATGTTCCTAAAGTTGGCTATATCAGGACTATCTAAACAATTATGCTGGAACAAATATATAGTGGTGAGTACTTTTTTTTCCAAAAGAAGATACTAAATTAGTATTAAGAAAACGTCCTAAGGCTATATGTACATACAAGATGTACCTTTCAATAATGAGCCTCTTATTCCTAAATTGTAATTGTTGGCTTAAATAAATACTTCAATGTAAAATAGAACCACTCCACCTTATTAGAAATCCGTTTATAAAACATGTCTTTGTCCCAGGTGGCATGAAACTCCAATCGGTTGAGCTTTGCCTGTTGCTTATTACCTTTTATATTATTCAAAGAACCTCAGAAATTATGCAAAATCTCTGTCCAAATCCCAAAAATCTTTTTTATAGTAGTGAACACTAATGTTATTTCATAATCACCCTTGAATGTAGAACAAAGTCTCCTTGATAGTTTTCTAAATATCTTACTTTCATTTGACCCCATTTTATAATTTGCCAAATTTTGCATGCAAAGAGTCTGATATTTGTTTGAGAATTATATGCATAAAATTTAGGACATCATTTCAACACATATTATCATGACACATAGCAACAGGAATCCCAAAGACATTGCATTGCCTCTTTGTACATATATTTATATCTAATTAGCCCTTTCATGTTTTCCATCTATATGGTATAAACAAAATAGCTTGCCATAAAAGTAGGGAAACTATCATGTTGATCCTTCATTTTGAAAAACTTATGTCAAGCTTCATGCAATTCAAACAATTCATTGTCATCCTCACAATTCAAACACGACATACCAATAGAAGCCATAATGTTCCATTTGACAAGCCTTTGCATCATGTACTTGTTGAGGACATTTGTCGGCATCAATACTCGTGCCGCATTTATCCTCCATTTCCAAATATTTCCAATGTTTTTGTGAGTCATGAGTCCTGCTATATTCGGCAAAGGGCTTTACTTAAAACACTGAGATACAGAGACATAGACAATTGATTCGACATCTCTATTCTGGTTCTAACTTTCTGGAAGTGTGTCCCCTTAGTGATATGTTGCATCAATCTCGATTAGAGAGGGATCAATCAATCTTCATAACTCTTGTTTCATTTGTGTGTGAAAGGAATATGTATATAATTCAACATGACTTTTTTGACTATGTGACTGACATGTATGTATGTAAATTGTAATGTATGTATGTGTTCATATATAGATTTGAAAGAAGTTATACAGAAGTTTCATCTGGTTCAATTCCAGCCGAGAATGACAGAAGCTTCATCTGGTAAAGCATATATACTTGAACTTTCATGATACTATGAAAATGTACACATACTAAGATCGGGAGGCTATTTAAGAATCATGTGTGTTTTGCAGTGCATTCAGATTATGTTTTGTTCCTGGTTTTTGGCCATTAGTTTGCAACTCTTAACTATCCCTTTTTTGTTTGAAGTTCTATCGATTTTTATGGTGTTTGTGTAAGTAGTTTGTTTTAACAGTTTAATCATCTTGCTGAGACTGTCCACATGCTTCATTGTGTTATTGCAGATGCAGGCTTTGAAGGAGAGGTACCTTGATGGCTCGAAGGATCTTTGTAATTTGCTTGCAAAAAGAAGCCAATAGGTACAGTTACGAACAATACTAAAAACTTCTGTCAAGCCGCCTGAAACATGTTCAAATGTTTCACTTGTATGGGGAGGTTTTTAACACTTGGGATATGTATAGCGTTCACTCGTATGGTGAGGTTTGCAGGAATTTTCTCTATAGCTTAATGATATCATTGACTTTCAATCTTGCAATGCAAAGGGTGATTGTGATATTGAAACCTGGAAATCTTGATCTTGCATGTTCTTCTTGGAATCACTATGGACTTGGTCCTGAAACCTCAAACTTGTTCTCGTTTTCCTTTTTGATCAAGACTATATTTGTTTCAGATCTTAATCTTGTCATTGACATTGGAATCAATAACTTCATCTTGCATTTATTGGGGGAATGATCATTGCAATGTTAATATTTGATTTCATGGAGGATTTTTGGCTGAAACGAATCGAATGTTTTTATATCAGAACACATTTGTAGAAAATAATAGAAGCTTATTTTGTCTCTATTAAGAACTGCATTAACTGCAAGCACCCATCAAGACATCCACATATTCGTCTGTATACATGTGTTTTGGTATGTTGATTCACTTAAGGCCTTTCATCAGAGTAAATTCTAGGGTGAAAACATCCTGTCATGTGTGAAAAAGTTTCAAATTTGATGTTGCATGTTAGTTTTTATATGCATTCAATATAAAATCATAGTTATGCTACTTACTCTGCCATCCTAATTCAGTCGATGCCACACAAACAATATGCTAAATTATCGAGCTACAAGACTGTTCTGCAACGAATGATCCCATTCCTTGCGGCTCCCAAAGGAATTCAACCAAATTAAGGTTGAAGCATTTGAGAAACAAATAGTCAGCATAATGGAAACTTTCAAACGTCGTAAATAGGCCCCTTTACAACAACGGCAATGCGTTCCATAACTCCTAATGAATTTACCCTACCGAATCGCACCATCCCTATAATATGTAGAAGCTTCTCTCGCTCTCTCTTTCACTAATCGGGCAAAACTTGTAGGAAAATATCTGCTAGAATTATGGAAGTCTTTATCAAATGAAGGGTTGTTTGTCTAAGATCTGGGCATAATCAATTCCACTTGATTTTCCTCTCATGGTCCACTTGATTTTGTTGTATTAAGTTGTATTGATTGAGATTACTAATAAAATAATGCTTTTGGTGTCTGCTGGTAGGAGAAAGCAATGAAGTGATAAAGTATGTTGCACATCATTTTACGTGTTTTAATTTGCAACCAGAGATTAAAAAATAGTGTAATAGATTAATCTCCTTTTGATGGATGGAGAAACAGAGAGTGTTGAAGCTTGTTTATGGTAACCTTCCCAAAAAAACAAACCATGTGTTTTTCTTCTTCTCGAATTCTACCCATTCAAACGTAAAAAGGATTTCTATGGTATAGAGAAGATTCATATGTACAATATTCTTGCTTTATATTATGCCAATCTCAAATATCACTGATATCTCTAAGAATAATCTGGAGTAGTGAATACTAGATTTGTGCGTAAAAGAATTAGAACTATTTGATCTTTATGTGTGGATCACCATCTTGCTTGCAACTTTTGCTACCGAAATCTCTAGAATGTGTCAAGAGTATTTGAAAAAGTAGACCTTAAAAGGAAGGGGTGACCGAGGGGCTTAACGTGTGGCACCGAAAATGCAAAGTAGATCGTTGTTTATCGAGGGTTCAAATCCCTCTCCTTCCTTTGGAGGCCCTTCTCTTTCCACATCCCTTTCACTGTGGCATTCCGCTTATGTTTAAACTTTCCTAGAATAGTATTTGACGATTGACAAGCCGATAGATTCTCTAGTGACAGTTTTATTACCTAAGCCTTTTGGATCTGTTGTCTTCTGAAAAAGAGAGATGAAGTGCTCTGGTATTTGATTCCTTCAAGAAGACTACATTATACCGGTTCTTTTAAATTTGTGAATGTTTCATAATTTAGAATAAAACCTCAATCCATTCTAGAATAGTACTCATCCAATTTCAGTAAGGATTCATTTTTGTGACAAGTTACAACCATGACATATGAATAAGAGCCATCAACCACCAAATTTGTTATTGTTTTGTGGATGGAAAAGGTATGGGATTCTAGGGGATGGGCGGGGCAAAAGATCAATATTAGATAAATGGCTGAAAATCATGTAGTATACTATTCATAATTAAGAGGTATCATAATTGTAATTCTACCAACATCCTAAGGGCTTTTGACCAATTGAGAGGATAGACGAAAGAAAGTTGGGGGAGAGATTGTGTGTCATGTTTGTTTGGTAGTTGGTAAAACACTCCTTCAACATACGGTTGTTTGATGGAATAGTCGCGCCTCAAGGGGATTTCAGCATTCTTCAATAATATAAGTGGTGTGTTATTGTTTCTCAACCTTCATATGTGTATATTGTTTAATAATTATTTTCTATTGAGAGAGAGAGAGAGAGAAAAGAGAGAGAGCAAGCGCAAGTAGTAGCAAAGCTAGAGGTTCAAGATTGACAGACAACCATTCTCATCCAATTTGCTACTATCCTTCAACCCAACAATATGGATGTCGAGGAAGAACGTTGTCGATTAAGAGAGCAAGTGCAAGTAGTAGCAAAGCTAGAGGTTCAAGATTGACAGCGAACCATTCTCATCCAATTTGCTACTATCCTTCAACCCAACGATATGGATGTCGAGGAAGAACGTTGTCAATTAAGAGATGTGTTTTAGTGTTGCGAAGTTCATCACTAATAAATAAAAGAATGACAAGTTCAAGTTGGTAGGTGGCTCTTCCACAAGCTCCATCATGGTATGTGCTTGTGGAAAGTTCATGGCTAGTTTCTATTTCTTAACAATGGTGCCAAAGATGGAGCATCTTTTGTTGTCATCACCGAAAGCTATTTCTTACTTGGATGTACTTCTTGAGAGCCACCTTGAGGTGTGGGAATGCACCACTATCTACTCTTTCATTGGCAAGTTGAGAGAGTGAGAATCAACTACTCTTGAGTTGCTAATGTATAAGTTAACTACTTAAAAAACACTCTATCTTACTCTTGATCTGTAGAGCACAATGTCAGTCTTAGCTAATAGGGTCTTCTATGTATTCCCAATTTGTAGCATTCAAGATGTGATGCCCAACAAATTCTTAACAAAACTTAGGACACTCAAGTAATACAACAACGTTTTTGGGTTATTTTGGACTCTTCCCCTTATAGAGGCAACGATGTCCTCAGAATTAGCCTTGTTTGGTGGATGATGCTTCCCAATTATTAAAATATACACAAAGTTATAAACTTAGCCATTAGAAGAGGGGTTGTTTGCAAAAACCACTCTTGAACCTTGTACGCAACAACCACCTCTGTATCTTTATGTCCAAAATAAAACCATGTAGACCATAGTTGAACAAGTGGTTATGCATTAACTATTTGTTTGACATTATTGATTGATACCCTTTGGAGTGGAAAACGAACAAGGAGTGAAGCCGAAACGGCTAGCAACCGATTAAAGTGTGGACGCCGAACTTGGAGGACCAGTCCGAGTTGGCTCGAATTACTGAAGAGGATTTGCTGAAAGCGAATGGCAAAGAGTAGCAGCCAAAGGAAGAAGAAAAGTTGGAGCAACAACAAGAGTAGGAGACAAAGGAGGAGCCGAATCAAAATGAGGACAAGGTTGTTGAAGAGTTCACTTAGAGAGAGCCAAACATATTAAATATTTTGGATAATTGCTAAGGGCACGATGGGTTCAACGTGCAAGGCATTGTCCCACCCCCCTCCCAAGGGGTTGAGCGTGAGGGGGAGAGAGAGATTAGAGAGGAAGCTTCTTGTTGCCATTATTCATGCCCCATATGGGGTTATATAGGAAAAGAGGATCATACCTCAATGTGATCCACAGGAGTGGATACCCCTCTATCCCTTTACACACCCAACTCATTCACACTCTTTCATATTTTACACACATGCACACACATGTACATGTGTTCATACAATACGAACATTCATACTCACTCTTGTGCAAATTACACATACACGTATACCAATACGTTTCACCCAAAGACTCGCACTCATCTATCCCCGTACCTCTTATACGGACAACAAGTAACAAGTGACAAATCAGAGCTTGACATTGTCTTGCATTACATTTCTATATAGCCAACAACGAACGAGAAACTGTAAGTTTGAACTACACGTAACATATCCATAGTATTCCAAGAGAAGAAGGACGAAAAAAGAGAGATGAAAGTGATAAAAAGAGAGTCTTGTGTGAGTCGAGGAAACACGTTTGTGTGATGGCCCAAGGGAATATAATTCAACATGACTTTTTGACTCTATGCACTCTTTTTGGGTCATACATACATACATGCATACATACATACATACATACATACATACATACATACATACATATATGTATACTTGATTTCTTCTCCTCCTCTGTCTCTCCTCCTGCTCCTCTGTTCTCCGAAGAAAAAGAAGAATACAGAGACCGAAGGAGAAGAAAAACACCATGGACAGCAACTGGAGATCCACCCTCACTCAGGACTCACGGCATAAGATCGTCAACAGGATGTAACTATTTCTGTTCTTCCTTCTGATCCCTCCCCCCCACCCCCCCCCCCAAAATAAAAACAAAAAAAAAAGACGAAAACCAGTCTCTTGCGTTCCTCTGATGATGATCTTTTGATCTTCTCTCTACATAAGAAAAGGGGTTCCTCTCTTGTTTGTTCTGTCTCGCGTAAAAATGGATGTAATTGTTATTATGCACGAAGCAATGAGGGGAGAAGACATGTATGAGGGGAGAAGACATGTATACTTGATCTGTTGAGTGATTGTGTGTATGTGTTGCGTGGCTGATGAATACATGCCTAATTAGTCTCTGCTAATATTCTTGACCTGATTAAGTATTGCGTGCATGTATGCGTGTGCCGGGTTAATAACTTAACAGAATTATGAAAAATGTCTGGACAATTCCTTGAGAAAACTTCGTTCTTTTTGGAGATATAACTAATGATGCATTGGTCTTGCCCATTGTTATTTTTTCTTCGAGTAGATATAGAACGGCGATGCATTGGGATTGTCGTTATTATTATTTGCTTAGAATAGATGTAAGAGGGCGATCAACAATGTGAATACTGTCTGAAATGCCATACGAACCAATGTATAGGCCATGTGTAAATGTTATGTGTAGGCCATGTGTCTTGACCAATGCATGTGAGGTGAACCAATGTGAGAAATAATTTGTGAGAGAATATTTTCTTGAAAGCAATTCAAATGATGTGTTTTTGTGCACATAGAATGGATACGTTGCAAAGGCATATGCCCCTCTCTGGCCAAGATGGCATGACTGAACTTCTGAAAATTGCTGCTCGTTTTGAGGAGAAAATATTCTTTGCTGCCACTGATCAGGTATAGCTACATAAAGTTTGCTCCACATTCATCACATTTTCTTGTTTTATTATTGGTATTATTAATTTTTTGCCTATTTTTGATCTTAATCTTTATAGCACGATTACCTAAAGAAAATATCATTGAAGATGCTCAACTTGGAGTCGCGGACACAGAGTGGAGCGAATGCTGGTGCTTTGTCCACAAGTTCAACTGTTACATCTCAAAGCTCTACCCAACCAATGGATACTTGTAAGGATCTACATAGCTTCACATCTCTCTCTCTCTCTCCAGTTATTTTCTGCATTTTATTTGCTGACACAATGTTACACTTAAAAATAATGCGAATATATAGCTCGGAATTTAACTGTATACATGCATTCTACGTAGTTACACTTAAAAATAATGCAAATATATAGCTCGGAATTTAACCGTAGTACATGTACGGATCTACATAGCTTCACATCTCTCTCTCTCTCTCTCCAGTTATTGTCTGCATTTTATTTGCTGACACAATGTTACACTTAAATATAATGCAAATATATAACTCGGAATTTAACTGTAGTGCATGCATTCTACATGTGAATTTGATTTCTCTCTCCATTTAGTTCGTCTAAAATTAACTTATATATTCAATGCTAAATTTTGCTTTTTTTTTCTGGATTTTCTTACTAGTATGATGCACGAAAAGGCACATGGCTGATAGTAAAGTTTTCTCAAATTTCTTGACTTTGAAGTCCTCAACTGTGAAAATACACAGTAACTTGAAATATGACCTTTGTGTGTGACTGGTTTTCTGGTTTACTGTTTTTTACAACAAAAGACACATTTCTGGCTGAAATAGAATGCCTAGAGTTTCCATAGCTTGACGATGAGGATAAAATCTTTATGAATAATGTATCTCTTAACCTCACATTGAAAAGGACATCTATGAAGATTTCTCATATTGGTTCATGTATACTTTATCATAAATGTCCACACTATGTTCTACTTATTCTTTCATGTCCTTAGTATGCGTGTTCAGGCACTCTTTCCTATTTCTGGTTGTGCAAATAGTGGCCCATGAATACAGTGAAATAGGAGACATGTAAATATAGAAATGTTTTGCAGCCATACATCATATATACCACCACTCGTATGGGATAATATACACGTGGGATTAAGCATTTTTCAACTAGTCATTATGCTGTCACCCGTATAGGTAATATATATTAGCATCAGATATAATAAAGTAGAGTATATGTGGAAGTGCTCATGTTGTGATACATGATATGACTTGTTTACTGTGAAAACTTGTGTGCAGCTATGATCCCCTTGCAACAACATCCACCGCAGAGTCAAACACAGAATATGAATTCAGGTATAGGTCAAGTTCAGTCATGGCAGCAAAATCCTCAATCTGCTCCGCCTGCTGGCATGCCAATGGCTAGTGGAATACAAAGCTCATCTGGTTTGGCTTCAAGTGTTGCTAGCATGGGTCAACATACTGCCCAACAAACGGCTTCTTTGCAACATGTCACAGGACAGCCGAACCTTAGTGTACCAAATATAAGTGGCAGTGCACTTAACACGAACAATGCCCTGTTGAAACAGAGGTTACAGATGGCAAGACAACAACAGCAGCAGCAACAACAACAAGCGGTAACGGGTGGAGGATCAGCAGCACATCCTGGCTCGATAATGCAACCACATCTTCAACAGCAACAATTAGTTAATGCACAACCACAGCAGCAGCAAATGCAACAATCACAGCCAGTGCCAGTATTGCCTGTGGTACAACCTCAGGCAGCATCACAACCTCAAGCACCACTGATACAACAACAGCAACAACAGTTGCCAGGGACTCAGCAACTCCAACAGCAGCAGCAGCAACAACAACAGCAGTTGCAAGGAGCGCAGCAACTTCAGCAACAACAACAGCAACAGCAACAACAAACAACCCAGCAACAGCAGCAGCTTCAACAGCCCCTTCTTCAGCAGCAACAACAACAGCTTCAGCAGTCACTACCACAGCAGCAACTTCAACAACAACAGCTTCAGCAGTCACTACCACATCAGCAGCTTCAACAGCAACAGCTTCCCCAACAACCACAGCAACAGCTCCAACAACAGCAGCAGCAGCAGCAGCAGCAACAGCAACAACAGTCGTCCCATACTCTGTTATCCCAACAGCGCATGCACCAGTTATTGAAACAAAAATACCAACAACAATCAATCCTACAGCCTCAACAGTCACAGTCGTTGATTCAACAACCAGCTATGCTTCAGCAACCCTCTTCAAGTCTTACGAATTTATCTCAACAGCAACAACAACAGAACCAGCAGCAGCAGCAACAACAACAACAACAACAACAGCAACAGCAGCAGCAGCAACAGCAGCAACAGCAACAACAGCAACAACAGCAACAACAACAGCAGCAACAACAACAGCAACAACAACAGCAGCAACAACAACAACAGCAACAACAGCAACAACAGCAACAACAGCAACAACAGCAACTGCAACAGCAGCAACAGCAACAACAACAGCAACTTCAGCAACAACAGCAACTACAGCAGCAACAACATTCTATTTCTGGATTGCAACCAATGCAGCTCCCACAAACATGGTCAGGTCAATCAGTGCAACAGGCACAAAATTTGAACCAGCAAGTAAAAGTGGCTCAACCTCTGCAGCCACACTCACAAACACAAGCACAAGGACAAATGCAAGGACAAACACAAGTTCAATCACAACAGACAATGGTTCCCCTAGCAGCTTTATTGACACAATCACAAACACAGCCTCAGCTGCAACCATCTCAACCACATACAACTTCATCCCTACTTTCTATTCAGCAATCAGCATTGCTATCACAGCAACCACAATCAGGACCAAGTCAAATTGACCAACAACAGAGACTTTCTCAGCAAAGCAACCTGGCAATGCAACATTCATCTACTTCAACAGATCAAAACCAAATAGCGCAGGTCCAATTCCAACGGGGAATGACAGAAGTTTCATCTGGTAAGCTTATACGTGAACTTTCATGATACTATGAAAGTTTACAGATACCGTGATCATTATTTAGGAATTATGTGTTTTTTACAGCACCTGTTGACTCATCCTCACAGAATGTACTCACAGAAGCTGAGATACAGGACATTGTTTGGACAAAGGTAAGATAACCCCTTTTATTTCTATTAGTATTTCATGATCAAGGTTTTTGCTTGCTGTCTTTCAAGTGGTAAAGTTATTTCAAATGAAAAAGAATTCATTTATTTCATGTGATCAGGGTATTTCCTGCCTAAAGTCTATCAAAGATTTATTTTGAGTTTCAAGCTAGAGATAATGGAACACTATGCTAGAAAAGTATGAATCAGAAATAGGTCATTCAATTGACTCCAAAAATTCCAACCACATGAATTTAGTATGTTGCACCCTGATGAAATAGCTGTTGTATTACTGGCATCCATTCTTTTTTAGCTATTCAGATTATGTTTTGTTGTTGGTTTCGTTAACATTAGTTTGCAATGCTATCTATCCCTTTTTTGTTTGAAGTTCTATTAACTTTTATGGTGTTTGTGTAAGTAGTTTGTTTTAATGGTTTAATCATCTTTCTGACTGTCCACATGCTTCATTGTGTTATTGCAGATGCAGGCTTTGAAGGAGAAATACCTTAATGACTTGAGGGATCTTTGTAATTTGCTTGCGCAAAGAAGCCAACAGGTACAGTTACTAACAATACGAAAAACTTCTGATGAATGTCACGGCTGAAACATGTTCAAATGTTTCACTTGTCTGGTGAAGTTTCTACCACTTGGGATATAGGTCATAGTTTGCTGGAATTTTTTCTATGGCTTAATGACATCGTTGGCTTTCAATCTTGCAATGCAAAAGGTGATTGTGATATTGAAACCTGGAAATTTTGATCTTGCATGTTCTTCTTGGAATCTATGAACTTGGTCTTGAAACCTCAAAACTTGTTCTCGTTTTCCTTTTCGATCTCTTTATTTGTTTGAGATGTCAGTCTTGTTATTGATATTGGAATCAGTAACTTGATCTTGCATTTATTACGGGAATGATCATTGTGATGTTAATAATTGATTGCATTGAGAATTTTGGCTGAAATAAATTGAATGTTTTCATATCGGAACACATTTCTAGCAAATAATAGAAACTTGTGTTAACTGCAGGCACCCATCATGACACCTACATATTCATGTGTATACTTGTGTTTTAGTATGTTGATTCAGTAAGCCCTTTCATCAGAGTGAATTATTCTAGTGTGCAATATCCTGTCATTTGTGAACAGTTTCATATTTACATTGCATGTTACTTTTGATATGCATTGAATATAAATTGATGATTATGCTACGTACTCTTCCTTTTTTATTCAGTCTATGCCACACGAGCAACATGCTAAATTATCAAGCTACAAGACTGTTCTGCAACGAATGATCCCATACCTTGTGGCTCCCAAAGGAAATCTACCAAAGGAATTCAACCAAGTTAAGGTTGAAGCATTTGAGAAACAAATAGTCAGCATAATGGAAACTTTCAAACGTCGTAAACAGGCCCCTTCACAACAGCAGCAGCAACAGCAGCAACAGCAGCAACATCCGCAGCAACATCCGCAGCAACAACAGCAGCAGCAACATCCACAGCAACATCCGCAACAACAGCAGCAGCATCAGCAGCAAGTACCCTCACCACCAGCTCCTGGTCAAGGGCAAGCTCAACAAGTTCAACAACAAACACTTCAGCCATCTCAGAACTTGCAATCAGACAAGACAGTGCCTTCAATACAAGACTTGCATCCAACCAATAGTCAATCAAGCAGCAGTTTGGGAATGCTACAATCAACTACGACTTCTATTCAACAGAATGTTGTCACTTCATCTCAGTCTAGTTTACTGAATGGTTTGCAAGGTCCTATTGCAAATGCACTGCTTCAGAGTAACTTACCACCTTATGGGCAGAGTACTCTTAGTGGGTTACAGCAACCAAGCTCAATGCAGCAGCAACAGCAAGAACAACAACTGCTTCAAGCCCGTTTATTGAAGGATCAGCAGCAACGCCATTTGCAGCAAAGACAACTTCAGCACCATCAGGAACAATTACAGCAGAAACAACAGCAAGCCACTCAAATCATGCAGGCACAGCAAAATCAACAGCTTCCGGATACAATAGCTGATAATAAGGTTGCTAAGCAAACGGCTATTAAACAAATGCTTATTCATCAGCAACATCCACGAGGAATACTGCAACAATTACAGCATCAACAAAATGCTCTAACTTCACAAGCTGTTGCTTCTCCACAACTTTCTTCACCTCCACAAATGTCGCCCCAAAATGATCTGCAAACCCTGAATGCTGCTTCTCTTAGCATTCCCAAAATTGGAACACCTGTTCAGGCTGCCACCCCGCCTTTTATGATTTCTTCTCCTGCACCATTGCAAGAAGATTCGGGATTAAAACCCCTTACTCCTATATCTTCAGTGATTGGAGCAAATAGCCTTCCTGCTAATGTGGCAAATGTACAACAATCCTTTATTGGTGGTCCACCGGGATTGTCACCATTAATGCACGATTATACACCAAGTCCACAAAATATGATCAGCAATTCAGATCGTTTGCAAGCTAATCTTGGTGTGTTGTCAGAGGATAAGCAAACTCCAAGCAAGCCTCCACTTGAGCGAATATTAAAAGTGGTTAGTTACTATTTATCCTTTTAATTCTTTTATTTTACTTTCTTACACGTATTGTATGTCCATCAGCATTTTGATTTTTGAGAACATAATGAAACGATAAAGAACTGACAAGCATGAAAAGATATCAGAGGTAAGAGTGTGATTTGTTCTTAATTTAATTTATTGAGAACATAATGAAATATTTGGTGTGAATGTTTTTGAGTGTACATAATTAAAACAGAATTGGGCATGGAATCCTAAACAACAAATTTTCAGATTGTAAAAAAGGATTACCTTATTAACTAGGGAGGTGGTAAACAGGAAATACCTTATTAACTGGTTTCTGAGGGGAGGGTTTGTTTAACCCTACTTTGGTAATTTTGGCAGATGAACTCTATGTCATCTAGGGCATTGGCATCTGCAGTGAGAGACATTAGTACGTTGGTGAACTTAACAGATAAGTTGGGAGGTTCTGCACCTGGTATCCAATCAAGAGCTGTGGTCGGGGAGGATTTATCCCAAGTTACAAAGTGCAGGACGCAAGCTAGAGCACTAACCTTACCAGAGGGGAATGCCAATACAGTAGTCAACTTACCAGATAAGCTGGGAGGTCCTGCACCTTATACCCAATCGAGAGTGGAGGACTTATCACAGGTTACAAAAACTAAAGTACAAGCCAGGGGACTAGGATCACCAGATGGGAGTGGCAGTGCAATAGTGAACTTATCAGGAGGTTCTGCACTTGGCACCCAATCAAGAGCTGTAGTGGGTGAGGACTTATCACACGTCACAAAGTCCAAGGCACAAGCTAGAGCACTAGCTTCACCAGATGGGAGTATTATCAACAGAAAAGTTAAGAGAAGGATTGATTCTATGGCTCTAAGTGTGATGTCTTCTGTGGGAAGTGTTGCTAATAGTTTGCAAAGACCTAATGATTTAGAGTTGGAAACAGAATCTACAGCAACTTCAAAGATCAAACGTCCTAAAATTGAAGTAAGTGATTTTCAGGTTCCCAAGATTTTTGAATTTGGGGCCATTCAGTAAACACATTATTTTGAGCTTGATCATTTGTATTAATAAGTTTTTTCCAAGAAACATGGAAGATTTTAGTAGTTTGTAGATATGCCATTGATAGTGAATGAGAAGTTTGTCAGATATGTTACTTATTAACAAACTATCATGCTGTACTCACAAGGAAACAAATGGATGACTTTACCTTGTGCATATGGATTCTTCTTGTAAGGATCGTGTATTTCATGAAAAGGAACCCAGCTTTACATGGTATGATGGTACATCCATGTTCTTTTGGTTTTTAAATACATGATAGTTGCATCAACTGCTTATACAGACAAGTTGGAATCATGGAAATATCGTGCTGGAGTATATTTCTATGAAAATTATAATAATGATTGATTTTGTGCTGGAGTGTATTTCTGTTATACTTATAATGGCTTTCAAGCCAACCTATAATTAATTATATTTGCTGTTAATGGTTCAGATAAACCAGGCTTTGGAGGAAGAAATAAACCATATCAATGAACAGCTTATAGATTCCCATATTGAAATAGATGTGGACGGGATACAAGCTATGGCAGCAGATGGAAGGACATGTGCAGTGGTGATCTGTACCTACAATGCTGTTTCTCTTAATCCAAGTAATCCATTCCAAAATGGGTCCTTCCGTGTAGTAAGTATTCTTAATATTTTCTTCTTCTATCGAAGATTTAAATTTTTTTTAGATCTAGCTTATAAAAGTGAAAACTCTGCTTTCGTCATCAGAAACTATTCTTTAAAGCTCTTTTTGGATAGATGCCAGGAAAGGGGAAGGGTATAATTTTTAGAGCTAGCTTATAAAAGTTAAAACTTTGTTTTCAACATCAGTAAATATTTTTTAAAGCTTATAGATGTTATAGGTAACTTAAGAAACACTTCGAGAGTTTATTATGGCTTAGCTTCTATGGATCAACGAACTAAAGAATTTAGAGTTCTAAAGTAAGATTTAATTCTGAAGGACGAAACACTCTGGGAAAGAGAGAAGGGAGGAAGTGTACAGGGGAAACGACAGAGAATGTGAATGGTTGTACTTTATAATCACTCAAAAAGGTTTCCCATTGTTTCAGGTTCCCATTTCACCATTGAGATTATTTATACCATCACATTATCCTGATTGTTCTCCACTTGTTCTTTCGGATGATTCAGATCCTAATGCCAAGTAAGTCAAACCTTAACCTTTTTCTGTAATCCTTTAAAATTATGCTGAATAGATAAAGACATTATTAAATATTTTTTTGCAATATGATTCAGTCATCCATTCAATCGGCTAGCAAAAGAGGAGTTTACTAAAGCTGCAAGGTTTTTATCTGCACCGGTAATGCTTGGTGACATGGTGAGAGCATGGGATGCTAGTGCTCGCAGTGCACTTGTTGAATTTGCAACCAGACAGGGTGGTGGTTGTTTTAGCTCAACTTTTGGTTCATGGGAAAATTGTGTCAGTACGTAGAAGTGGCAGTTGGATTTGTATTCCATTGACGTGCCTGCATTAAAAAGCACATGTCAATAAGAAAATAGATTATGTGCATCAGGTATGCTGTACATTTTAGGTACTTTTAATACTTACGCTCCAGGTGGGAAATTAGTGGGTGCACTTGGTTCGATCATATCCATGAATTGTGGATGTGAATTTGCCCCAGAAAATGTTTCGTGTTTAAAGTACATTGGACTGAAAGTCATGAGCTCCATAGTTGAGCTTGATTTTTGGGCGATTGTAGCAAATTATACTGTAATTGGAAGATTGAGATTGGCTTTTGTAACAGTAATTTTATAACATTCTAGCAATTTAATCCTGGAAAATTGTACAGTAAAATTCAACGTTAATGGAATGACAATACTAGGAATACAACCTCTTGTGGTTGAAATTTCAATATTTGCTTCTTGTTGGCTATGTACATAAGTTTTAAGCACTGCTAGAAAGAGAGGGATGGTTGATACTACTAAGATGGTTATGATATTGATTATATGAAGTTTTGACAGCGTTCTTTTATGCTCTCATTTATCCTTTGTGTACATGTTTGCTCATATTTCCTGTAGTTTTTCTTATTTATGGCTCCCTTGATGGCAAATATGTGATTTTGGGTTTCTTTAGAATGATTTATCAAACCATTTATTCTTCTTTGAGCTATCTGTATTGGTGCCTTTGTGAGACGTGCTTAAAATAAATAAATCTGCATCAATAAAATGGCTTGTTGAAAGCTTGCTGCTTTCATTCTAGTGTGGCATCTTTGGGAACCGATTTTGAAATATTTGCTAAATTATCATAGGTGATATCTTGGATGTACATTGCCTTGCCTAGCATTATAGGTCGTCAACAATCCTGATATATAATAGCAAATTGTCTTGCACTATGGTTGAACTTCACGTGCTTGAGTCCTTCAACAGATTTAAGATCAGTAAATAAAGTTGAGATTGTAAACTATATTATATCATAATGCAATGTATGGACACGAGGATGATGTTAGTCAACATGAGGTTTCATAACAAAGGTTGAAAGCATATCTTTGGCTTATAGTATGGTTGTAATTGTCATTTAGGAAGTTCTTTCCTAGGTGATGTTGTAGGGATAATATGTAATACTTATGTCCCAAAAGCTCAAAGTTTCAACTTTCAATTATATACTGTACGAATAAATTCAACACATGATATGCATTTATAAAATGATTTATGCCAAAAACTTAGTCTTTGCAAAGAGCCATTTGTTATGACTTCTTAAACTTAACTTCGCATTTCCTATGACTACGCATTTCCTACGACTTTGCAAGTTTCCATAGACTCACAACCTCAACTTCTCTTTTATATTATTGATTTTGAATAATAAAGTTATCCTAAGAAAAGCAAGTTTCAATGGCTTTCACAAATTTAGTTTTGAAAAATGCCACATTGTTTCCATGTCTACTCGACAAGCACAATACTTTTCTCCTAAGAAAATGGTTGCACAAGTTCAGTTTGCACGATCAAACATTTGACATTTCAAAGGCAATTTGTCCCACTTAATAAAGAAGACTATGGGTGGATCAGCAAGCAAGCCTGATCAGTGGCACATGTCATGGCGCACCTCTATTACAATCATATGGTGCGAGGAGGATACACATGGTGTTGTCACAACATCTAGTGAAGTAAGTTGTTTTTTTTTGTTCTCGTTGACTCATTGTGTAGGAACAAAAAGAAGCTTTTCCATGACCTGGGTAGACATCTATTCTATTCAATGGGATGGCCCGTGGCAAATATCGAGGGGCACAACTTGTGCTTTTGAGAATGAGGCGAAAGAAGAGAACCACATAATTATATGGTGTTTTACAAGTGTGTGAATCCAACCTTAAAAAATCTGGGAAAGCAAGAAAAGCTAAAAGTATGTTTTTACTTGAAATCAGAGACAAAGAAGAGCAGGAAATATTATTAGATATAATAAGTGATTCGAAAATGTCATTAAAAAATTAGACAAATATGTATGTAAACAAAAAAAACAAGAACAAGAACAAAAGGCAAACAAGAAAAAAAAGTGAAGCTATTTTGAATTTCTACTTTAATATTTCTTAAATTAAAAGAAGGAAAAATAGTTTAGCAAAATATTTATTGCAAGTAAAAAGAGGAAAAAAGATAAAAAAATTGTAATTCTTTTTTTTTTTTTTTTTGTTCAGAAAAGGGCAAAGAGCTAAAAACATGCAGACATATTTTTGAGCTTTTTATATGTTTTTCTTTTAACGCATTAAAAGAAAAATGGGACCCAAAAAAAAGCAGACATTTTTGAAAAAAACTTTAATTACATGGAAAAGCAAAGAATCCGGCGAATCAGTCAAGACAGGGGGGGGGGGGATGCCGGCGGCGGCCACGTCAGCAGTCCCGAGGGTGACGTGGAAGGTCGGGGCCGACGTGGCAACCTGAAATAAAAAGATTTGAAAAGAAAAAGCACCATAAAATGAAATGAAATAAATAAAAAGAAATAAATACAGACACAATAATGATTTTTACTCATAAATAAATCGATTAATGAATGATGCGTTTCGACACTCCTTCGCTGCCCATTTTTCCTTTAATTTTAATTTGAATTTATTAGCATTTATCTAGCCTCAGAATATATTTAATAAAACAATTAAATAATTACCTCTCTCCTCCTCGCAGATCCCCGCCTCCCGCTCTCTCTCTCTCTCTCTCTCTGCGTTTTCCTTCCAATGTAGAAACAGAGCACTCTCTCTCTAGAACAGAGCACTCTCTCTCTAGAACAGAGCACGCTCCACCCACAACCACACCATTCCTCTCTCTAGAGCAGAGCATTCTTTCCCTTCATTCCCTCCCCTTTCTCTCCCTGCCTCTGCCCCTGCCCCTGCCCCTGTCTCAGCTATGGCAGGTTGAAGCTTAACTAATCCACTTCTCTTGTTCTAGTAGAAGAAACAAACTAAGAAGGAAGGACGGGGAAAGACGGAAAAAGGAAAAATAAAAATAAAAATCAATGGCTTCTTTGATAAGAGGTGAGAGAGAAGATGATTTGGCTCTTTTCCATGGAATGCAGCGGAGAGATCGTCCTGTAATCCATTCCGACATTAATCACAATCATAACAACACAGATCCATACTTCAATTCAGGTAAAAAACTTCGTTCTCATTTTGCCCAAGGTTTTCAGAACGAAAAGTGAAATTGTCAATGAAACTTGTGGAAGTATAGGTAGGGGACCAAAAAACGCTTGCATTTCCCCCTGTTTTTATTTTGTAACAAGATTAAAGCGAACTGAAGATGAATGTGTTTCTCCCTCTTGTTTTTTTAATCCTTTGATTCTATTTGGTTTACATCATAGTTGAACCAAGTTCTACGTAGAGAATGATTAGTCTTCCATTCCTCTCTGATTTCCTTGTAAACGGTAGGTAAAACAATATGTGCCTTTGTTCCTCTTTTTGATGTTCTTCAATTCATTCTGTGTTCAAATGTGAACCTTGTATGATCCCTCTGACTTATATCATCGATCATGATTGCACATCTAACACGAGGAAAGAAAAAACACCTACAATTTCGTAAACCTTATAATCTGTCTTCAACTCTGTATATGTATGTAATGCATGAGTATGTATATGTACATGCAATGTATATCTGTGTATATATTGTCAATGTACATTTGTGTGTATATATATTCTCAATGTTCATGTATGTTTATGTTTATTTATTTTTTAATTATCTGAAGATTTTCCTTCTCTGGAACAGCAAGGATATCAAATACATCATTATACAGAATGGCAACCTCAACTGGCTCTGTTTATCGAGGCCGGACATCGGGTGAGGAGCTTCTAGCTTCAGATATGGGTAAAAATGACTATGACTGGTAAGCTGTGAAAACAGTAACATATGATGGAAGGAATTCATGGTGTTGAAGTAAATTTGGTAACTTTGCCTGGTATATTCATTCTTTATAGGCTTTTGACTCCACCTGGTACACCTTTAGTTATTGCTGGGCCAGAGAATGAGCCAGTCATTGATTCTGGCTATGTTTCATCTGAGAAAGGGTTTCCTAACCTTGTGAAATCTCTTGCAACAATGAAAACAAACCAAGTAAGTCGATAAGTAAATGCTTAAATACTAATATTTGTGTCTTTTAGCATCGAGATATATTGGCATTTTACATCATTCGAAACCCCTAGATGGCTTATTGATGGTACATTACATAATCTTGTGTGAGGTTCTTTTGTTGGAACTTCCTTTCAAGAGGCAATGCTAATCATTTCAAACCTTGGGTTATGGAAAGTGAATTCGTAAATACATTTTTTAACGGATGATTTTTGCATGACCTCAAACTAAACAGGAACCCTACACGAGGCTCATTGCTCGATGCTTGAAACCACAACCTTAAGGTTGGAAAATAAAAGCCAGTATCATAAATGTATGAATATAAGGCGATACCATATACTTAAGATTGCAAAACACAAGTCAGTACTATACATGTACCGTTGGGTAATAAATTAAATCTGTAAACTCATTATAAAGGAAATTTTTTGCATGAGCCCACATGAAACCCGCAGCTCAATGTTTGAAACCACAACCTTAAGTTTGGAAAACACAGTCTTTTCTGCATAACATATTGTTTAATTAGGTAGTTAGTCTAACAATATCAAATAGGTAAGATTAATTTGTTAGATGTCTGTTGTTATTTTTATTAGCAATCTAGAGGATTATCCACAACATCAAGGTTTGATGCGGCTTCGAGAATGACCCGTGGTAACATGCGTAGTTCAGCAAATGCACCAAATAGACGGTCATCTCTTGCTCCGTCAGCTCCACCTCCAGCTGCTAGACCGGCTTCTCGACCATCAACGCCTACAAGCAGACCAATGATCTCATCAACAAACAAGATCAGCAATGGCATAGCTAGGTCTAGTACTATTTCACCTACATCAACAAGATCGGCAATTTCATCTCGATCGACCACTCCACTTCGAAGATCCTCTACTCCCACATTTTCTCAAGGGCAAGTAGCACCTGGTCGATCTGCTTCAGCTAGCAAAGCAAGTTCATCAACTTTTAGAAGTGCACAGGCAACACGTGGAAGCTCCCCTACAACTAGAACACAGACTTGGAAATCATCGGCAATGCCAGGATTTTCCCTGGAGCCACCACCAAATTTAAGGACAACACTTCCTGCTCGATCGATCTCCAATTCTAGAGGTGCCTCTGTTGGGTCTGCAAGGCCTATTGTGCAAGCTCCCATGGATTCAATGAAGCCAACAATGTTATCATCACCATCATTAAGCTCTTCGAGGCCGGGATCATTCTCTTCACCATCTTTGGGTCCTTTGAGGCGGGGAACACTATCATTAATGTCATCTATTTCTAATAATACTATGACTGGGTCTTCTAAGCCAAGGAATTTGTCATCTAGGCCCATGACTTCATCTTCACCATCTAGGGGCTCATCTCCATCTTTTTGTTCAACAGCCTCATTGAAAACTAGTGAATTAGTTCCAGATAGATCTAGAAGACAATCTTGCTCTCCTAGCATCTCAAGAGGACGGACTTCAACACCTGAGAGAACCCTCTCAAGGAACGGAAGGAGTAGTGATTCCAACTTTAATGGCACGGTTGGTGGTAGAAGTACCAAGATGATTGATAGAATGTCACAATCTAGATGTGTTGTAGCATCGGCTACGTCCTCTGGAGAATTACCAGCATTGCAATTGAAATGTGGTGTCAAGCCAACAACGCCAACTCTCAAAGCCAATTCTTTCTTAGGGAAGAATTATTTACCAAGGAAGTCGATTGACATGGCACTTCGGCAGATGGTAAAATTAATAATAATGTGTTTTATTAATATTAAGTCTAAACAAATCATGCATAAATGATAGGAGCTTACTATTTCATACAAGTGTAGAATCTAGAATGATGTGCATTAAAACTTAAAACTTAAAACTTAAAACTTGTGAGTACATTATTGTTTGATACTATTGTAGATTGTTGTGCATTGTGGATGTCTTTGACAAGTGTAAACCTTGTGAATACATAACATGAGTTTACTAATGCTAGTGTAGATTTATGTGCATCGTGCACATATTTGTCTAATTAGTGTAAATACATAAAATACCAGTTAGTATATGATTGTATTGTAAATAAATGTGTACTATGAACACATCAGGGATAAGGGCATGAATACATATAACCCCTGATACCAGAGAGTATTTGTCATATAAAGAACCATGTTTTCATTATGTGCAGGATATTCGGCAAAGTGCGACGAATGGCCGAACCCTAGTATCAAACACAGCATCATTGGCACTCTACAGCACTCGATCTTCAAATGCGCGTGTTATTCGTCAAGGATATTCCCCAGTGACAACCAGCAGTATTGCTAGCTCGGAGCATAGCATGAGTATAGTAAGAGATTTAGAAGGTAGTGAGGTTGGAGAGGAGGCTTGTAGCGAGGTTGGAAGCAAAGCATCTCCTAGAACGAGTAGCTGGAATATTGATAGCCCCGACTATAGAGAAGATAGTGTTGAGCTGATGCAGGTTTTTAGCCGTGGTGCTGAAAAGCGGAATTCTGGATATTCAGATTCTCCTATTGTTTCATGTGAACATGGTAACGAAAATCCAAAATACGAACTTTGTGACATCAAGAATCGATTACAAAGCTTAAAAGCTAGTCCAATGTCAGCAGAGAGTATGAGGTTGAGTCCATATTCATGTTCGAGCAGTGGGGCATTCTCACCGTCTTGATAGCCTGGCTAGAAGACTATTTGTTTGTGAACTAAAAATATGCAGAAGAACATGATGATTTGTCTTACTTCAGCAAGTTCACTCATGATCTTTTGTCTTTAACCCTTATCCCTGCTCATGTGAAGTAAAAACGTATCAAATGTAACTATCAAACATTCAGGTGTTGTTTTCAAGGGAGTGGATTGCGAGATCAAATGCCACACATCGGAAAGAACCTCAAGTTTTTGTGCTAAGAGTTTATGTTAAAACCTAATTTATTCTATGTAAGCATGCCACCATATATATGTATATGTATATGTCTATGTATATGTATATGTATATGAATGAAGGTGCTGGTGAACAAACAAATCTCAAATACCCTAGTGAGAAATGGATCAAATTGAGATAGTAAAGATAACATCAGAGATGGCCCAAGAATGTGAGAGGTAGGGGTAACACCTAATAATATCGTCCCTCCTTTACAGCACTTTTCCATCCCTCATTTACATGAGAGGGAATAGGTGGCTATAACTTCTAATCTCACATTTAAAAATTCCGACTGAGTCTCACACAAACAGTCTCATTTATATGTTTAATCTTCCACCACAGTTTTCATTAAGTAAATGAAACGTGCTGTCATTGCCCCCAAATTCCTACATTTGTATGGTCTTTGAAAAGCATTTATCTTACCAATTGCCTGGCTGTGTGGGTGAGAAATGGATTTGTCACTGCAATTTATGGGCATTATGGACATTGTGATTGGACAAAGAAATGGGCTCTCCAATTCTTATGACCTATATGGATTTTGTTTGTGAAAACAATTATTATGACCTGATTGATAGGCAGTGCTCACCTTAAATACTCCATTGTCATGGTCTCTTTGTATGCATGTCACTCTTATCAACTTAACGTGAACTTTCTATGATCATGCACTCTTCGTCAGGAAGATATTTGTCAAAAATTTCACCTGAATTAGTCAGCCATTGAGAACTGCTTATGAGATGGTCACGAAGAAGCTACATAGTTTTGAAAATGTAATAAGGATGTAAGGAGAGTCCAAGATATTGGGGGTTTGAACTCACATTCCCATATAGCCAACAATCAAAATGATCATGATCGTCTTTCCTTAGATTAATAAATAGTTTTACATTGATTAAAGTTTGTTATAGCACACAAGTGAGATTATTGAACTTGTAGACAAAATCTTTAAAATCCAACATCAAAAGTCAATTGTGATTTGAATCTAACATTTCCTCTTATCAAATCAAAGTTTCAAGCAAGTATCTCCATCCACATCCCTTGATTACATGCCCAACTCAAATAACATTCCAAGTTGGGGAAGACTAGGGAGATATCCCATCTCACATTTCACACACCTTCCAATTTCTCTCTAATTTCCCACAAAATTCTCATATCTTACCTTTCACATTAAAATCACTTTGAATTGCCTGTTGTCAGAAATTTGATCTTACTGAGCATGTATTATTAGAGTTTGATCACAAGGTCACACAAATCTTTTGGTTTAATCTTTCTTTTATCATCCAGACCTAATCTTTTGGTATATTCCTTATTTCAAATAAAGGTCTTCGGTTTGAGCTTTGGTCGACACACATGTAGAAAAACGAAAATGGGGAGGGAGGGCGTTTACACACAAGATTGAAGAGGGCAATCAATGCGAACAAAGGGCACATCAAGGAATTTCTTATCACATGGCCAAGATGTTGTCGACATGGGTGGGGTGGGAATGCCATTGACTGGCTCGTGGATCACAGAGGCAGTCGATATGCGAGGAGACGAAAGCTCTCGAGTGAAGGGGTAGCATCAGGGGCCGATTCGGTGAATGTATTACATATAGGCAGGCCAGGCCAGGGCGAGGACAAGATGGAGCCAATGGTTGGCAAGCATCAGCAAGCCATGGGCACCCAAAGTGTGAAATGGGCACCCAAAAGACCTAAGGCATGCAGGCAGATTTACATGGATTGACCATCACAGGGCAAGGCAGGGCGAGGACAAGATGGAGCCAATGGTTGGCAAGCATCGGCAAGCCATGGGCACCCAAAGTGTGAAATGGGCACCCAAAAGACCTAAGGCAAGCAGGCAGATCTACATGGATTGGCCATCAGAGTCCATCCATGTTTTGGGTAGAGATCTAACACGTCTATACTACATGATAGTAGTAGTGATGACCAAATAAACAAACTGCCTCTTTGGCTTCACAGTCTCTATCTCTGGTGAGCAGAGATGGCTCCTAAACCCTCCTCCTATTCCCACTCTCGTTTATCTCTGTAGATAAATCCATCTTCCTCCTCTGTTTTCTCTTTGTATCCCTCTCTATTAATGGCCCTCCTCTGTTCCTCTTCCATTTCTCACTCACTCAATCCTTGCAGAATCAGAGGAAAGACCACCCACCATCATCAGTGGTGTGCACAACACCACAAGTTAATCCGCTACAAACCCATCATTTATTCTCACATAAGATATGGACCCTCTCCTCCTCTGTTCCTCCTAAGCTTCCGGAGTCTAATTTCATCAAAGCTTTCTTCATCTATGGCTATCCTTGCTATGAGCTTTTCACATTTAACTTCACTTTGGCATCAATACAGCTTCAGAGACAAGACAAAACCCATCCATGACCATTTTGCCAGAAATGACTCAATGTTGCAAAACAGCAATGACTTTGATGAGCTATGCAATGAGATGAATGGCGGAAAAGGAACAAGAAGACAGATTTCAACCTATTTCTCAGAGCAAGGGGGCCTAGCTATGGCATTGCTAAGTACAAAAGCAATTGCAAAAGATCAAATAAGCCCTGTGATAGCATCACTATGTGCCAATCCAACTTTTATGTCAGGGCTGATGGCATGGGCAATAGCACAAGTCTTGAAGGTTTTCACCACATTTTTTGTTGAAAAGAGATGGGATTGGAAGATGGCTCTCGGGTCAGGAGGGATGCCCTCTTCACATTCAGCCCTATGTGTTGCTCTTACAACGTCTGTGGCGATTTGCCATGGTATTGGTGATGCCCTGTTCCCAGTATGCCTCGGTTTTAGCCTCATCGTGATGTATGATGCCACTGGTGTGAGAAGACATGCTGGTATGCAAGCTGAGGTATGTGTTTTTTAAGCTCCTAGTTTTTCGTTGTTCATTTTGAGGGAAAATCACCAGATTACTCCCCAAATTTTCTTTAAATCACCAAATGTCCTTCAAGTTTTACTGTTATTTCACCAAACGCCCTTGATCAACCTCTTCTCAAACAGTCATGTGCTATTTGATCACTTATATGGTCAATTAATGAAGATTCGGTTATTGTGAAGGTAAGATAATCAGTAAGTTTGTTAACATGCCCTCTCAGCAGTAGGGATGTTCACGAACTGGGAGAAGTTGAACATGAGCCTGTAAGGTCATTGTTTAGTAGCCATCGTAGCCAAATTGCCTCACAGGATGCATAACAAGCTGCTCGGTGTTTAGCTTCTAGGGATAAAATAGAAACTATAGGCTGGCATGTGCTGCTCCATGATATAGGATCTGGACCGAGGTGAGCGACAACTGTCAGTAGGTGAGCAATGAGAGTAAGAAATTTTGACCCGATGAGAATTGCACTGTCCAGTGAGAGTGTACTGATGTGAACGTGCCTGATATATAAGACAATGTGCGTTGCGCATCTTTTTGAGGCTAGGCAGTAAAGGATTTCAGTAAGCTGACAGTGTAGGAGATGTTTGGCTGGGAGCACGTAAGGCAGACTAGGCAGTCAACTTGCTGATGATAGAGCTCCCACTTGACTGGTGCAGACAGATCATGTCTGCGGGGAGTGATGACCTCGTGGTCAGAAAGAATGGAAACTTTAAGTCAATTAGTCATATGGAATGGTTGTTCAGAAGATGATGGTGCCTTGTGATATTTAGTCACCTTAAAATGAGAAAATTGTAATTCTTCTGTCATTTCAAAGGAAGACAATTGCATGGCAAAATGAATATTTCTGTCCATAAACCTGTAAATATGATGAATGTTGTAGAACGTATCAATTAGAATCAGCTGTGGTTCCTTGCATGCCAATGCAAAGGAGAAAAGCATCTAACGTCTGACAAGAAAAAACAGGTGACTGGTATACATAAACCTCATGTTCAACAGAAAAACCAGGTGGGGAAGGTGCTCTTTACATCCATCTGCCAAGAGAGAGCACCCACAATGGCTGCCAATGGCATGGACTGTCTGGATTGTGGTTGATTATCGGGTATGTAGGTTTCATTCACAATCCAGTGCGGGATGCTTAGCATCACATTTTGCAGCAAGATGGGTTTTGTATTTCTCAAAAGTCATCAATGTGAATTTATGCTCAATGATCCACCAAATATCTATGAATTTATTCTTTTAACAGCATGACTATATGATTGATATGCTTGCATTGGTTGATTGGACCAAGATTCTTTGTCACTAGCTTCCTAAAATCGTGTGCTAGGGGGTCGCCTGCTTTCTCAACCTTCCCCTATCATCTGTCATGTTTGTCAGTTGGGAACAACACCAGTGTCTATTTTTAAAAGCTGCCCCTCTATTGCATTGAACCCTCTAGCTCTTGTTCATGCAGATCTTTGTGGACTGATGTGCACTATGTCTTTTTGACAAACCTCTTTACCTTTGTGGTTGTAGCTGACATGAGTCAGTTATGTTGGATATTCTCTCTTCATCACAAACCTGAGGCATTTGAAATTTTTTCTCATGGATAACAGTGACTGAAGCTGAAAAGGTTTGGAAAGTGAGACAACTCTGTATCAATTGATGGGGCAACCTCAACTTCATGAACATATTCTCTTTTTTACCTGTTAAGGCATCCAAAGACACCATACCATTCTGTATACTCCCATCTCAACTTGATATAGCAGAACCAAATAAACTATGATTCTTAAAATGGTCTTTGATATTCTTTCTCATGCCTTGCAGCAGTAGTTTTGGGTTGAAGTTTGTCTACATCTGTACACATCTGGAATCAATGCCAACCCCATAAAAAATTCAACACCTTTCAAGTCTAGTATGGTCAGAACCATTAGTTTTCCATGAGCACCCACAATCTGGGGAGCATCATGAGAAGCTTAACTAACCTTTAAACCGGTCACTGTACAGAATTTGAAGGCTTTTCGCCTTTCTAATCCCAATGCTTGGTCAATTGGGGTGTAAACTGTTATGTCCTTTGATGAAACTTTTCAATATGAATATGCCCGATGTTTCAAATCCTAACAATAACCAAATAAAAATTCTAATGTTTCGCCGCTTGGATTTTGCCACCAGAGTCTCAAAGCTAACTTTAAAGCCAGCTACTGTGCAGAATCTGAAGGCTTTTCGACTTTCTGATCCCAATGCTCAGTTTATTGAGTTGTAAGCAGTTATATCCTTTGATGATGTTTCAAATCCTAACAATAAACCCATTAATAATTCTAATGTTTCTCCACTTGGATTTCTCCAAACGAAAAATCATTTAAGGTGACACATTAGTCAATCTTGCTTTGGTGGGACACATTCACGAGACTCAAGCTAAGCAAGAAACTGCCGAAAAACCTCTAGGATGTTCCTTTTTGCACAAAGTAATGCTAGTTTAACTCGAGGGTATCCAACACTTCAAGACTTAGGAATTGATGCTACTGCTTGCTTTAGAGGAAACCATCCTCTGTGCAGTGAGCCTGAAGAGCAACAGAATCAACATTGGAGATGGTGACTTTTCAGCCACCAAAAAAGTACTCTGGGTATCGTTAACATCTCAGCAAGAGACAGGTAACAGATTGAAAGAGAGTTTAAAGGGTTTTAGCTCTTTATCCTCTGGTGAATGAGAAATTGAAATATGTCCAACACGGGTAATGAGGATCTGATTACTGACAGTAACTGACTGATGGCTTGAGGGAGAAATAAAAGAGACCAATCTCTAATGAATGGATTACGTGGCTCCACTATCTACTGTGTAACCACTAAGAAGCTTGTTCGGAATGCAAAGATTGAGGTTAGCAACTAAGAATGTCCTGTCAGATGAGGTGTCAATCATATAACCGGAGTGGCATATAGTTATGGTGAGCTTCATCTGCCTTCTTTTTGTTTGAAAATTCAAACTTATTGAAATATGCTGTTTTTTCTACTGAGTGCACAACATCGATTGAGGGGCCTGAAGTGGTTAGGAGTTAAGGCTTCATTTTGAAAAGATGCAGGAGGTTCAAGTTCTATAAAATGAGATAGAGTATCCACTAAAGTAGGAGAGGCAGGCCAATGCGTAGTGATAAATGATTGATAGTATCTGTCACATTGTTCTGGAATTTTGAACATCATCATGGCTATTTTCTGAAAGTTGAGATTTTCAGCACTGGCAATGATGTTGTAAATTAATGTTGTACTGTGAATATTGGATGTTCCAGAGTTCTCACTCCAGCTAAGGCAAGGACTTTACTTCTTACAAATTGCCGTATCGCTTCCTTTGACTATGAGTTTGTCTTCACCACAGGAACCATGATAAATATTCAAAATAGGACATACAAAGTAGCCCAATAAATAGATATGCTACATATGATAAGTATGTCGCAAATGAAAGATATATTACGTCTCTAAAAGATCATAATGGCCTATTGAGATTTGACAAAGGTTACAACTGCTTTATATTAGATCTTCAATGCGAGTAATGAAATAAAAACAAAAGAAATATTTCTTTATACTATAGCTTCCACCTCCTAAAAAGTTAATTGGCTTAAAATGCAGCAAATGAGAGCAATCTTAGTAATTGGTAGATCGATTTTGGTATCTGTGACAACATTTATTCCTGTAATGTCAAATCCAATTCAGACATTTCCATACTGAGCGAATAAAGACTATGATTATATCTTACTTCTTAGCATCCTGAGAAACTGTCATCCAAAACGTAGACAACTTGCAGTGAAGAGTGTGCTAGCCCAACATCCTCTTTATATATGTAGTGGTCACGTTCATTGTGGTGGAGGGTGCAATTCACCTGATTATTTGCTCTCTTTACACTATCTATGAAATTAATTTTCTACCGTCGTTCACAATGCCTAATAGTACCTATTGGTATTCCACAACAAACGTTAAGAGTTTGGGAATTTCGATGTTGTCTTAGGTTTTTAAAATGATTACATTTCAAATTGATGCTGTGGTTTTTGAACTTGCAATATTTTAGATTTGACATTTTAACCGTGTGTTTCCTTGGTGCCAGAACTTAGTTTGTGGTAAACTGGGCTTTTACAAATTACTTATGGTAACATCAGCTGCTAGAGTGCGCATAACAATGTTGCATTTTTTTAAAAAGGACTTTTAATGTTGAAGTTACTGTTCTTTCATATGTCATCTAGGAATCGGCAACTAGTTGGCTCAACCTGAACCAAACTGTTAACCGTTTTTAAATGGTTTCGTGGTTCGGTTCAGTGTAGGCTTGAGCTTCCTTAACCGGTTTGAGCTCGGTTTGGCATGACTCAAGCCGAACCAAACCAAGTTAAAGCTTAATCGGCTTGGCTTAACCGGTTAGCCTTAACCGGTTTCGTTTGGACAAGGCCAAACCGGTTAAGCCAAAACTGAACCATTGCCGATTTCTAATGTCATCCAATCTCACCAATTCCCGACCATACCCTACCCCATAATTCAGTTAATATAGACATATCCAATGTTTTATATTTGATAAAATATACACTTGATTATGAAGATAAGACTTTCAGCCAACCATTGAGAGCTCTGTTTTAAGTTTTATAATTGGTCAAATTTATGTACGATTCATGGTTTACTTGTTTTGAACAGGTACTCAATATGATAGTGGAGGATTTGTTCCAAGGGCATCCGATAAGTGAGAAGAAACTAAAAGAACTGCTTGGCCATACTCCTCTACAAGTAGCTGCTGGTGCTATTTTAGGGATTATTGCTGGATATATTTGCTCACAAGGATCAGCTCCATTTCCAGGCCAGGTTTAAACTTCCATATAATTACCCAAAAAAAAAACATCTTTTAGATTGCCCGGTTTTATATTGTGGTTTACATGATAGAATCGTTGGGTACAAGAAACAAAAACCGACATTATTAATCGTATTTCTTGACTAGAACCCATGACCTTTTGTAGCAGTTCTGTTGATTTTGCTGGTATTGGGCTGAACTTTTTTGTATAATTTTAGAAACCAGCTTGTATGAGTAATGAATGGTTTGTGCCAGTACGTCTTCTATTTTATTCCCTTTTTTGTGCAAATTAACATTTACATTATATGATCATCCATAAAATGATGACTAATCTTTATACAAAAATGTTAAGCTCATCATAATGTGTTTGAGTTTGGATTCAATATGCAGGTATGTTCTTGCTACTTCTTATGATTTGAAGGAGACATGGTTAAAATATCAATTCCAACAAGTAAAATACCTTAATGAGGCATCTTTATCTATTTACAATGTTGAAACTTCTTACATTGTGTCGTTAATATATTTGAAAGCACTACTAGCATAGTAACATCAAGTGTGAATTGTTCAGTCCAAACCTAATTGCAATGAAGGTTTCTTGGTTGATTATGATGAAAGAGGCTGCTTTCAATACAGAATCAAGAAAGCTAACAACATGTATTATAATCCCAATATAAATTTGAGGGACTATCAAGATATTTAGATGACAATAAGCCCCAATAAATGATCGCTAAGTACTCGTTAATCCATCATCAATATGCCCACATTAATGATGTCAACTTGAACATGAGGCATAATACAAACATGTCGCATCATCTCAATTAATCCAGAGACCTTAATATATGTTGACATGGTATCATTATTTCAGGACATTCTATGTGTACTTGCACCAATCTATATTGATGTGAGAGTGATTGGAATATCTATAGTATCCACTTCATTCAATGCAAGGTATCTCCCATTCATTTATTATGGAAGGTTGTATGGTTGAGCTTGACATCGTAACAATGTTATTGAAATGTCGTCAACTATCCGATTGCAATCAGTCCAGTGTATGTAATGATTAAAAGAATGATTCATACCCCTCGTTTTAGAGTCCTTGAGACATCTAGACATTATCATTGAAATGTCAAGTAGCTGATTCCAAGCATTCAATATCCTTGGATTTTAGATTGGCGCTCATTACAAAACCGAATAGTTGATTGCATGAAACCAATGGATCATTGCAAAACCAAATAGATGATGGTGAGAAACCAATGGATCAAGAGTCCCTATAGACTAAGTTGTATATAGGATTTGTTATCATGGCATTCACTAAGGAACAATTCGGAGCGAGAAAAAGGTAGAAACAATTAAAACAAATCCTATTCAAATTAAAAGTAAAAGATGCGAAACAAGATAAAGACAAAAATTTAGTAATTAATCAAAGGAAAAAGAATATTAGATAGGACTATCAGAGCGAGGTTTCGATCCTCGGACCTGTGGGTTATGGGCCCACCACGCTTCCGCTGCGCCACTCTGATGGGATGAAGACTTTTAACAAAATGATATTTAAATAACTTATAAAGTCTATCGCAGTAAACCATTACTTGCTACATACTTTGGTTTTGTTGGGTAACCATTTTAAGGTAAGAATGTCTGAAGTTTCTTTCCCATGATAAGGCTATGAATGTCACAAACAATATTGATAGATAACACATGGCATTGAGACACCCTGATCTACTCTCTCATCCTTTCACTGCTTATTGTTGGTAAATGGTTGCTCTTCCCTTCAGCTCTTCCACATCCACATGAATATGTTGACCTCAAGATATCATCTCGCCCAGACTCCCATCTTATTGGTGTTTATTGTCATTACACATTCGTAACATTCATAAATATTTGAATGAACTCGATGGTTGCTTGTGACATATGTACTTGTAATTCATTAAAAGAGTTACTTGTTTTACTTTTCTAGAGTGCATTATGACTTCTTCTTGGCCTCTTTTTAGTTGGGGAAGCTTCCATAGCAATTACTTACAAATAAATTACAGGGCAGGTCATATTTCATCCGAATCTTTTTTTTTAATATGCAACCTTTGTTTTATCATTGCAATTAAAAGTTGCTTTACCGGGTGTGAAACGAAAAAAAATCCCTCAAGAAACTATTTTTAAGTATTATTTTTTGTACGATGCAAGGGCTATATGTATTCCATATGAGAATGTATATCTAATTGAATTATAGCTTGATATTGGTATCTTGACCAGGGTACAATTTTCAAAGAGCAATTCAACATATATCTCATACATAAACATATATTATATATTGGTAAAGCTTCCCTAATTTGTGTATTGCTATGAACAATTTAATGGAGGAGACTAGTCAAAGAAAATAGGAGGAAGTGGAGGACCTTTTTGACCTATTCTTGTGTGTGAACATACATGTGTGTGTCGTCGTGATCATTGAGGTGAAGGTGTACCTACAATAAGCAATGGTTACATTCTAGCGTGCATAGATTGACCATTCTCACCGCACGAGTGGTCGGGTGGGTCAAATGCAGAAAAAGGTTAATACGAAATGAAACTCATCATGAGCGACAATTAAGTCCAATGTCTTAGGATATGAATGTGAGTCTTTGAGATGCTAATATTGGGTAACATCCGAGAAAGGAATATGTACTTCCGAGGATGTGCTAGAGGTACGGCACTCCGTCTACAAACGATGCGGCCTATGCTCGCGACGACTCTTTTATCATCGGATGAACTCGCAGTTTCGGTTTTCATACTCTCGAGCCGGCCCTTGAGTTGTCCGGACATCCCAAGCGTGAAAGTGGACATGTAGGGGGGGGCATATTGCTAAGTATGGCAAGAAAACCGTGTTATCATAACACAATGAATAGGCATAGATAGATACACAGAAAGAGAGAGACAGAGACAGAGACAGAGAGACATTTGTGTGTGTGTGTATAAAGGAGGCTCCAAATGAACCAGTAGCTAAGGGAAGGAGGAAGAGATCTAGCAAAAGAAAGAAAGACAGAAGCAGCAGCAGCAGGAGGAGGAGGAGGAGGAGGAGGTTAGAAAAAAGAGTGAGTTGACCCATTCATTGTCTCTCTCCCCCCCCCCTAAGTTTGTGTAAAGAAGGAAGAAAGGGAAGAGCCAGAACAGAGTAACAAAGCAGAGTAGAGAAACAGAGAGGAGAGGAGGGTAGCTAAAGCTAAGAACAAGCAAGGATCTGATCTATGGCAAGCACAAGTGTCCAAGATCTGAACCCCAGTAGGGTAAAAGAAACCATGGGGGTGGACACACACCTCGCGATGATGCCGATGCCGATGCCGGTCGCCACAATTCCTGACCCCAACTCGGCATCTCCGGGTGAGCTCTACAACATGACTCATGCGGCCCTTACCATAACCGACCTTGCCCCACCCCCGATGCACGGCTCCAACCTCCGTGTGGCCTACCAGGGGGTCCCCGGTGCCTATAGCGAAGCTGCCGCCTGTAAAGCCTACAATAATGGAACTGGGGGGGGATCATGTGAACCCATCCCTTGCGACCAATTCGAGGTCGCATTCCAATCCGTAGAGCTCTGGCTCGCCGACCGCGCCGTCTTGCCCGTCGAGAACTCGTTGGGTGGGAGCATCCATCGGAACTACGACCTGCTCCTGAGCCACCGCCTCCACATCGTGGGCGAAGTCCAGCTCCCCGTGCGCCACTGCCTCCTGGCCCTCCCGGGAGTCGAGATCCGTGACCTCACGCGCGTCATAAGCCACCCCCAGGCATTGGCCCAGTGTGAACACACCCTTACAAGCCTGGGCCTCATCACCGTGAGCCGCGAGGCCGTCGATGACACTGCGGGTGCGGCCCAATTCATTGCCGCCAAAAACCTCCGGGACACTGCGGCCATCGCCAGCGCCCGGGCCGCCCAGATTTACGGCCTCCACATCTTGGCTGAAGGCATCCAAGACGACCCGAGCAACGTGACGCGTTTCGTGATGCTCGCGCGCGAGCCCATCGTCCCCCGCACTGACCGCCCCTTCAAGACGAGCATCGTGTTCGCACACGAGGAATCCACGGGCGCCCTCTTCAAGGTCCTGTCTGCATTCGCGTTCCGGAACATAAACCTCACGAAAATCGAGAGCCGGCCCCAAAGGAAACGGCCGCTCCGCCTCGTCGACTTTACCAACGTTTCATCCGCCCCGCCCAATGCAGCAACCTCTTCCAATGGCACTGCCAAGTATTTCGAGTACTTATTCTACATAGACTTTGAGGCGTCAATGGCAGAGCCGAAGGCTCAGAATGCTCTGGCCGAGTTACAAGAGTTTGTCACTTTCCTACGGATCTTGGGTAGCTACCCCATGGACATGACACCTCTTCATCCCATTGAGTAGAAGAATCCCATCATGTCTACATGTACTCTCTTGAGGTATTCCTATGGACGGTTTCATACCATATGCGTGAGTACCTTTGGCCACGGAAAATGTGAGAAATGTGAGCATATGTGCTTGTCAAGCCACATTTCTAATTGCTTTCCTTGAGGAAGAGAAATTTGTATTAGGTCTCATATGGACATCTCCCTTGTCATTCGATAGTCTAAATAAATTATTGTTAATTGTGTTGGAATCATGTGACATGGTTTGGAAATTGGTCACTTGGTTAGGAATACCAAGGCAACACATTGGTTTTGAGAATATTTGTATGAGGACTTGGTTTTCATCGAGATTAGTCATAGAAAATTCAAATTAGTTCTGAGTTGTTTAATAATGAATGTAACATGCTATGCATGTTAATTTGTTGTTTTAACAAACACATGTATACATACACATTTCAAATGAGAACACCTTTGAGAATTCTCAAGGTACATATGTTAGCTTTGATGTTCGATGGATTTTGTAATCCAAATTCATAAGCTTTGTAAATGATCCAAATTGTTCAACATTGGTTGAAACTTCACTGATTAGAATGATTCCCTCTGCGTGCTTGTATTCAATAGTTGCAACTTGCAAGTGTTACTTTTCCAGCACACTATGTGCATTAAAACTAGTTTGGAAGGTTAGAACGCCTTTTTAGTAAACAAACTTTATTGTTGTTTGAGAGAGGAGTTCTGACTCCCAACTCACATTGTAAGATCATAATAATTGATGGTTTAGAGACATGGTTAGGTCATTATGATATAAATGTGGGGTGCTTCTCATAAGCACCATATAGAGAAGTAAATTGGCCCAATTATCGTAAATTTGTTGTGAGTTGAAAAACAAAAAAACAATATTTATCCTCAATGATCATAAATTTGTTTGTTGACTTCAAAACAATGTGTAGGGGATACATCTGCGTGTATTGCATATTGTGCTTGCACATATATATATATATATAGAGAGATGATGATAATAATATTTGCTAAGAGTAAAAGAGAGGATGATAATATCTTACTATCGTCAAGAGCTCAAAAACATGACCTATGCCAACCAAACAAAGAGATTTGCAAGATGGTCTCCTCTGCTAAGCAAAGGCCATATTCACTTGTGGTTCATACATATTTTTGGAAGTTTATGGTATTTTTAAGTAGAGAAGCTCTACATTGCCAATAGGAGCGTGTCCAAGTTGGAGCAAGGTTGGTGCACTTTAGTTAAGGAATCAATGGTGGGAAACATTGATATATGTGGTCGTGAATTCTTCACGTTGAACTATAAATTGGTCGTTGTCTCCTTATCTGTAGGAAGAATGTATGCACATTTAGTGTGGCTCCAATAAGGCACATCCGTTCCCAAATTAGAAGATAGTGGCTCACTTTGAATGGCATGACAATGGTCAAGTGTGGCTTGTGTGCACTCATTTATTTTCCTGTAGTCCCTACATATATTATTATAATAAGTGTTCATGCATTTAAAAATCTTGATCTATCAAACATAGTAAGACACAAAAAATTATGTATTCCATACCATGTTTCACGTTGGGCTAAAGATGGTTTGGTTCCATATGGGATGAGCATGACATGGAGCTTGAGTGTCACCCAATGGAAGGGTAAGGAAATCGGGAATTTGGAGATGAGGGTTTGAATCCTACAACTTGTAAAATGTTTAGGAAGTTTTCTTTTCGCATGATACTTTCCTCACCATCTTGATCCAATATCAAACAGACTTCCACTGAAATATGATGTAGAAATGAAGTAATAGATAATGGAGAAACAAACTAGTTTTAGTTTTATAGTTACAACTTTAGCTAGGTGTATTAAAAACACAAGTAACTAGCAAAATAGTGTCTTTCAGCTCACACAAGGATATCATTTGAATTGAGCGCTTTTGGAAATTGAGGGCTGCTTAGCTTACATGAAATAATGTCTCACTAGGTCCCACGTGAAAATGAATGTTTGCACTCATGCAGAGTCTTGCCATCAAGGTATTTTTATTTGTTTCTTTCTCTCTATTAATATGTGAATTAGGAATATGTATATACAAACGTACACATGCATAACCTCTTTTTTCTTTTATTATTATTTATTTATTGTTTTCTTTTTTCTTTTTGCAATGTTTGGCGATGTGTTTAGGAAACTAAAAGCAACGTTTGGCAAGACACAATGCATTGAGTATAACATTGTGATGTGCTCATGTTTAGGGGATGCGAACACCCCCTTTTTCTATAGTAGTGTCAAGGTGGGGAAACAATTTTAAATCCCACAAAATTAATACAAAGAGTTGTAGGAAGAAAAAGAATCCAAAATACTTGAACCTTTTACAGAGGTTGAGAAGGAAAGTATGGTAAGTAGGATATTAATTATGAACCTTGATTTGGCATGGCAAGTCCACCACGACAAAGTCACCTTGGTTGTTGGAGACTCAAACCTCCAACACATGCTTATGATTTGTTGCCCGTTGATGCTTGATTTGTAGTTAAAGCTTTGGTGTTCAATTCCCAAAAACTTTCCCCACTCTAAGCTCTTGCTCATTATATAGCTTTGAAGAGCCCACATGTTGGATAGAAACAACATTCTCTTTATTTGCTATGCACTATTAACTTCTCTATTGAGCATACACTTGTCCTTAACCTTCCATGAACTCAAGAGCTCGGAAAAATGTTTGTCGATGTATTCACATTCAACACACGATTCCTTGTATTCATTTATGCATTGTGGCTTAACTCTTTCCTTTTGTCATCTTTAGCCTCTCACCCTTTTGTTTCAATGGCTAGCTCTTACCATGTGAACTATATTTTGATGTTGTCTAAAGTTTTTGTTTTAATTTCCTATCGCATGCACTTTATTATTACCGTATATTTCAAATTGGTTTACGACGTTGGTTTCGGTAATGAGCTTCTCAAGTTGGGTCACTTGGAGTCTTCAATTTTGTTTTGATTCCTTGACTTTTATCAAGATAAATTTATAACACAATGTTATTCTTTTGAACCTTTGGGTCGTGCAAATTCCTAGGGTAACCCTTGGATTATGTGCACTAATATTCAAAGCTATGTCTCATAAGCATAAACTTAAACAAAAAACATATGAAATCGTATAGTGAAGACAGAATGCTAGAACCCTCAAGTTGTGGCACATATGCAAAGCCATTTTCTAAGAGCATATTACTAGTGTGCATAGTCAAAATTTGAAAATCTGGATATTCTTTTAAGATGAACTCAAGGTCACACTCATTGGCAAATGCTCGAATCGATAATGTCAAGTAGCAAAACAAACACTTGTATGCAATGCGATCTTCACTTATTTAACAATCTCCTATGAAATAACATCAAAACATTAAGAGAAATGTATGTTGGGAAAGTTGAAAGTGCTTTTTATGTTGTATAAATTTCAAAGCTCTTAAAGCCGTCTTCTCCATTTAATAGTCTTCGATCTATCCTTTTTCAATGAAATTATGGAGATGAATGATTGGTTGGCTACTTGCTACATAATAACAACATTGTAAAAACTTCACGTAAAAAACAGTTAGCCTATATGGGAGATCATTTGGAAAAGTGGGAAATCTATATTGAAGAATTACTGCATTGAGAAAGCTATAATAATGAATGGATTAAGGTGATATAAACTTATGACATCAATTCACAATTCACAAATTCAATTCACTTTGTAATGACTCTTCCAAGATCCACAAAATACATGTATTTCGTAACCGAAAACCATGTAATGACTATTAAGAGTAAAAGCAAGACATAATCTATCATCCATAGAGCCAATGGGTACACACCCACCATAAAGTTTTGAATAATGGAACTACTAACTAGATTCACCCGACATCCATCTCGTTAATTTCTAGTCGAACTAAGAACCTTCTTATACCTAGTTAAATATTGATCGCTTCTCCAACATGAGACTTCCTCTTCTGTTCGGTTTGAAATTCCAATGCTTATAGTTCTTGTGCACTTTTTTGAGTTTCCATGGGGTGACCTTGGCTCCTAAGATCTTACTTTTTGCTTAACCTTTCCATGTCTTCCAAAATGTTGCCTAAAATTTTTGTTTAGTACACCACCATTTTTTAATACATATTTTGCCTCTATTCATGAGAGATTTTCAAATACCATTCATTATTAATAAGGATTAAGAATATGTGAAGTTTTATCATTTCTTTACATCCATGTATTGATGCATTGTTATTGCAATGGCACTAAACTAAACTAAACTAGTCCAAAATTGTTGAGTGTTTATACTTTGAAGGTGTTGGCTTTTCCATTTGTGGGCACATGCATCTACTAGGCCATCTAGAGTTTATGGTATGTTTTACATTTCACACAATAGTTTTTTTATATGCTTTATTCATATTAAGGAATCCTTTTATATCAACAAGGTCCCATGTGGAGGATTGGTTTACTTTTTTTTATACTCTCAAAATGTTTTGAAATGTTATATAAAATGGCACAAATGTTCATACTTCATTAGAAGGTAATGTAATGATTGAAAAAAGTCAAGATTTTGGAGGTATACTCTAGCATTGGACCTTGTTTTCAGATGGTTGTCATTAATGAAGGACAATATGTAACAAGAAGAAACAAATCCATATGACATGGTCACTAACAATCTCAATGATATCATATGGAAACTTTTCCTATAGTGAAATGTAGATATACATGTCCTACTATCTTTAACAACTACGAGTTGTCCATTTTTAGTGGGCTTGGGACAAACAAGGTTAATCCTAAGCAACGTGCAACATATATCCATTTGGAAACACTAAGTCACGTAAACATATATCCATTGGGAGACACTAGTTCATGTAAACATATATCCATTGGGAGACACTAGGTCATGTAAACACAACAATTGAGATGGATTCGTACAACTCTCTCTTCCGGTGTGGTGGGACGTGCGTGTATGAATTGAGAGAGAATTGGGTATGGGAAAAGAAATCCCCAAAGTTAAAATAATGTGTATGGGCATATGAATGAAACTTTGTCCCAGCGAGAGGGCAAAGTGCCCCTAGGGAAGAAACTAGACTTGTTAAGGCAAACTTGGGTTCGAATCCAAGATTCTTCGTGGCATTCGTATTAACTCTTTTGTGATACTCACGGTCGGGCCATCGTCATCAAATGATGGATCATCCTCGAGATGAGAAGGATTGGGCATGCAATGCTGACCAACAAGACATTTTAGGGTCCTTCGTGTTGTTTGCAGCCATTTTCGTCGATGCATGTCTAGTTGTTCTCCATCCGGAAATCTCCGTTCATTTATGCGATTTGTTGATCTATGCAAGCCTGGAATTTCCGACATGCATCGTCGTTGGATGTTGTTCCAGACCCTGGGAGCCGGCAATTTGTTCCGGAATTCGGTCTCCCCCATCTCCAAGTCCATCACCTTATTATTATTCGAAACCCGGGTACCACCGTCACCATCGATGATGCCGCCATTTCCCCCAAAGTATCGATCCCTTTGCGTGAAGAAGTAGGAGACCCCATGCGATGGCAGAACAACATCACTCCATCTTCGTGGTTGGCACAAACCCTCCGATATTGTGACCCGATGGCCGAGCCGTCTTGCCAGCTCCTCATCCATGTGTTGGAGGTGGGGTGGAAGCTCATGACAAAAAGGAATGGGAATTTCATGCTTGCTCAATGCATTGTCCGGCTCCCCCACCACATGGCCACCCGCTTCCGCGAGCGGATAATTTATACGATCGGGATCTTCGACGATCGTCTCATGAATGGGGTGCTCTAGACTTGCGCTTGTACAGGCCAGCTTCCGGATACTCCCGCCGAGACAAGTCTCGTTAACCCGCGAGCTCGCCCTCCCGCTCCCCCCGCAAATTAGGAGATCTTTCCGCCAGCTGCCTGACCATCCATGCCGACTCGATCCCAACCCGGCTGATGCGATGTGGCGGTTGCTGGATCCGATCGTGAAGTGGCTCGATGACCCTATGCCTAGGCGAGACACATCACAATCATCGAAATCCCGATCGCGTTCTACATAGTATTCGAATGCATGATCACCATTACCCGTTGTGACCGCATCGGCCAATGGGAAGCGGAACGATTGGTGAAGGGAAGGGGGTTCGCTTGATGGAGGCCGGAGACCGCCGAAGCTACTCTCGAGGAGGAGGAGGGAGTCAAGGCCTACATGGCGGCGGCAGAGCGGGCATGTGGAATGGTGCACGAGCCAAGTGTCGACACAATGCGTGTGGAATGCGTGGTGGCACGACGGAAGCAGGCGGAGAAGCTCGTGGTTCCCGAACCTCGATAAGCAAACCGCGCATTCGAGACCGTCTTTCGTCCCTCGGAGCGATGAGAAAAGGAAGGAAGGGAGGGACTCGATGACGAAAGGGTCGAGGCCAGCGGGCTCGCGGCTCATGAAAAGAGGATGGGTGGGATCATTGGCCATTTGGGGATGGGTGGCTGCCATAGGAAGGATGGCTAAGTGCGAGCTGCCATAGACACCGAATTGAGGTGGCTTGCAATGCTTGGCATAGAGCAAGAGGAGGAAAGTGAGGGCGAACATGGTGCTTAGAATCGCAATGATGACCGTGATGCTCGGATGGAAGTTGTCAGGTTGTTGGACATTGGCACCCGGGCTCAAATGGAAGCCACCAGAGCTCACGCTTCCAGTGGACGGGGATGGCGACATAGGGCCCCTGCCCGCATTGGTGGAGAGTCCATTGGAGGCATGGGTTACCAATACTAGTGAGACCATGGCACACATCAAGTATAATACCAACACCATGACTGTCACTCACTAGGACCACACTTCACTTTACAATACATAATGTGTATATGTAGTATATCTCCAAGTCTAAAGAGTAAATAACCTTTAGCCATCCACGCATTCGACACAAAATCCTTCTCCCATTGCCAATGTCAACCATCGTGAAGAAACCATTACTCGATCCGTTCACTTCTTCTACCTTATCCCAATCTTCGATGACGACGGTAATACAATCTATCTATCTATCAAGTTTAGTTTAACATCTTATGTCTCTCTTGTTTGCTCTATATTAATCAATCTTCTGGCCACCATCCAATACCTCTAACAAGGTCCTTGCTTGTAACCAAGCCTTGAAATCTTCTTTCTATATTGTCTATGATGTGTAAGCTACCCAATGTTGATATTCTTATCTTTCATTCCAATGTTTTCCTATTTTTCTCATCCTAGCTTCATGCATAATTTACCCTCAAATCCTCACACATTCATCTAGACAAATCTAGAGGTTATGGAACTCTAATTAAAAGGTGTCTCATCTTGCCCCATATTCACTACCCTTTTCTAATTGAGAGTTGTGGTACTCACCTCATGACACATCTTGCCATGTTTTACAATTTAAGATTGTGTAGACCTTTCTACCAATCCATCTTGAAGATTCCCTTCTCCATGTCCACGTAATGTCGTAAGCAAAGAAACTAGCTTGCTCAAAGTTGCACAAGCCTATAAAATGGCCCAATATTATTCCATTGAGTGCTAATAGATAAACAACCTCATCTTGAACGGCTTATTAGGTGGAAAAACAAAAGAAATATGATTCAACTTGTCGAAGTTAAGGAGGTGGTGAATCTACAACTACAAAATTATGTTGTAATAAGATTTTGATGGCTACTCCATCTCAAGTTTATAAGAGATTCTCAAACATTATTTATATTATAAATTGAGAAAGGTAGAAGAATTGTTACTTGACAATTGGAGAAGTGACGAAATAAAAGTCTTTGGAGTATCTAAAGATGGAGTGGATAATCTACGTGACTTGTCCAATCAATATGAAATATATACAAGACAATACTTTAAAAGAGGCATTTAGTTTATGAAGAAGACAAAGAATGAGAAGCCACTATCTAATGTAATCAAACGTAGATGTGACAACCTAAGAATCTTAATTTAAAATAAAGTGTACAACTTAACCAAGATACAAAAATGAAGTTGGTCATGAACATGAGAAGCAAAGAGATCTAATTTCTTTCCACATCTTTATTTACTACCCACCATCATCATTAACTTAGGCAAATTTTTGGGGGGTTTCATCATGTTTACGTGCTCCTTCTTTACCTCATTTTGCATGTTTGCAAAAATAAGATTTCAGCTGATTATTGAATAATAAATTTGTACGTGGAACACCGGAGCTTTGTTGTCGACACGATAAATTTCTATCAAGCCTTACTTCGATAAAGATTTGACCATCACAAATGTATACAAATAAAAGGCCATTTAAGACTTTTATTATTCGAAAAGAGAAGGTTCCATACCCTGCTTGTGTAATATATGTGAGTACATAAATGCAATAGACAAATTATTTTGCCCATTCACAAGATTCCCATCTTTATAAACATCGTTTTTACTATTTCCTATGCTTTACAAGTATGATCCTAAAGGTTATAACTTATAATATTTTTATCTGAATGAGAAAATGCTAAATATCATCAAATATGGTTTATAAGTTTGACCCACAGTTTTCCATGTATAGTGGCACTTAATCCCTTTCAATGTATATATCCTTGAATATTTAAGACATATCTTAGTTCATCACTATTGCATTGAGGCGACAATGTTGTGTTGAAACCTTGGATTGTGGAAAGTTATTTGTAAAGACAAATTTTGTGTTAGAATATGGCCTCCACAAGAGTGCATCAAATGTTTCACCCCTAAGTTTGAGAATGAGTTGATGTAGTTCCTTCACACTTGAGATACCAAAATAGCAACATGTGAGTTTATTGGTGTTGCAACCCCCACAACTTTGATCCACTAGGCTTCAATTGGAGTGAGTCAATACAATCATGCAAGTTCTTGACCTATGAGAGACGGTAGAGCTTGATTCTACACAATCCTAGACTATGGTGTAGTAAATGATTGCAATGCCTTTGTAGCATGAATTTACTTCTCTTGAGTCAACATTTTAGGTTTCATCCTCTTTAAACACATGATCATTTATGCTTGGATTTGTCCATTGTGTTGCACACGTTGAAGTTTGTATGAGCACACCATTGTATGCCCTTACATCAATTTTCTAAAGAGAACATATTAAGCTCAAAGAAATTATATGTCTTATCATTGAATCTATTATGTCAATTAATCCCTTTGTCTATTTTCGTATCGACGTGTGACAAACCATTCAACTAAATTCCATTGAATCTTAAAATTGTTTCCCCGTCTTGATCATTGGCAAACAATGGATGGTGCAATGTAAAAAGGTATCAAAGTTGTCATTTTTTAGAGGTGGGAGTGATGAACATTGACACAACATTAGAGCAAGGAGTTGTAAGCACAAGATAGGATGTTGGCTACAAAATCATGAAATTTGTGTGAGAAATGGTGGGATAGACCATCAACGAAATGTGAATGTGGCACCTTTCACCAAAGGAAGCTAACTGGCAACAATTGCGCATTCCTTAGCTTTGATTTTCCATTTTGAACTCTAAAATCCGATATCATACGAGGAAGGTATGAACTTTCTGATTTAGGCGGTCACTCTTGTCTATCCCTACCTAATTTGTGCCAGAACTTTATTTTTTCCTTCATGTCAGCAGCCCTGTATTTCAAAATTCAGATTTTATCACGCCATATCATAGCATACTTTGTTAGCTTTGCTTCACCTATTTAAACTCTGAAATCCAATATCACACGAGGAAGCTATGAGCTTTCTTATTCACGCGGGCGCTCTTGTCTATCCCTGCCTCATTTCTGCCAAAACTTTGCTTTTTCCTTCATGTCTTTCGCCCTGATGTTGAAAGTTCAAGAGACAAACGATTCTTGTGTGTCTATGAAGTGCTAGATATATTTGTCATCATCCAACCTTTGATACAAGTGCTTAACCCAAATGATCCTATGAGGACAATCCTAAGCTTCTTCGTGATAGCAAGCAATTCAATGTTGATGTTGAATTGAACATCATATGCTTTGTAGATTCTCCATGACCAATATGACATTGTGACCTTGGACTCGAATGAAGAAACTTGGGGATTAAGTTGTCTATAGAGAAGAAGATATATTGAGAATGTTTCTCACAAAAGAATCCCAAAGTTTGTGAGACGATGGAGTGAAGTTCTCCCAACAAGGTTTGACGAGATCATAGACCACAACATACATGCTTGGGATATGCTAAAAGTGCGAAAAGAAAGGGAAATAAGCCCAAGTCATGTTTAAAGGACCAATAGAAGGGTTCATATTCTACTAAGTTGTGATTCAAGGGTGGAAGTGGAGGATAAGCTCCATGTTGATATAAGAAAAAGGATATGGAACCTTCAATGTATGGGGACCACTCTAATTTGCTAGCTACCTACTAGGCAAACCAGACAAATACTTGATACTTAAAAATCAAGGAGAGTAGCTATCTACTTACTAGACAAAGCATTGAATATGTTTTGTGCTCACTTGGAGAATGATAATTATGACATGGTTCTCTTAGGTTTTGAAGTTGTGGCTTTCATTAGTTTTGTAGTTAAGGTTATAGTGCATTTGAAATTGTAGGATTAGTTAGAATGGACATGCATTTAATTATTATATAACATCTAAAGGGTAGGTATGGGGTCATAATCTCCCTAAATAGGACTTACTAGATTAGTTTAAACTTTTTTCCTTGCATTGCGCTTTCCTTAATGGATAAACAAATTGTGCATCAAATTATGTATATTACATGTAATAAATATCTATTTCCTATGTGGCTTGCCAAAGCATTGGAAGGAGATTATATCCATTAAAATAAGATTGGATGAATGTTGTGACCATATCCATAAAGTTTATGATCAATATTACATAGCTCTAATTCAAAGACATGGCAAGAGTTGCAACAAAATGATAAAGGAATGAAAGATGGGACTAGGTTACTTCATATATACTTCATACATGTGTTTGCTTCATATAGTTGAAACCAATATGCACTTACAGTTCTGATTGTGCATACGATTTCTTTTGCCTCACATTTCAATTGTTTCGGCGAACATGTAATGCATATTTTAATAGAGCGACGCTTGTAAACATAATTGCCTATTTAACTTTGCATTGTTGAACACCAAGATGGGAGATCAATCTAATTATGTTGCTTTGCCCGTTGAATCAACTGATTATGCTCTTATTTGTTGCAAGCTTCCATTACATTGTTTAAGATGCTTATTCTAGGGTAGAAAGCCAAGCCTACATATGAGTTGTGTTATGTGTTAAAGATTCAGTCCCATCAACTGTGTCGTCGAACCCTCACATCAATGCCCCACAAGTTTGTTTAAAGAGAACTCTTTTGCAACTTCTGCATTGTTACTACATTTTAACTTCTCAAATAAAACATATAGATATTGCTAGAATAGGAAAACCAAAATTGATAAACCAATAAGCTCAATAGTGAAAGGATGAGATTGAACAATAGGTTAGGGCCGAACTGGATGAAAGGGAGGTTTTGTTTCAAACTAAAAAGAAATGCAATTTCCTCTGCCAACACACAATTTGGTTGACAAATTGCAATGATGGATCTAATGAATGCAATGGAAAGTGACACATAACATGGTGCTACAACAACTTGCTCCAAACACAATTCCTACATATAAAATTCTTGGCAAAAAACTAACTATAACAGGGTACCATAAGTGTTTCTCACAAAACATGCATAATGTTTGGATCTCATGCAACTTTTGAATTGTTTGGTTGAGTGAAGTTACATAAAACCCATGTAGGAGCCAGGTTGCACACAAATATCCCATGTCGACTCAAAGCTAACATTCAGATCCCGTGTATATACCTATCCATTATCATGTGTTGATGTGTGTGTATGCATGTGTGTGATAAAATCCAAAACGTGGCTACAACATTCACAATCTCTTGATTCTCCCCATGCAACTAGATCCCTTCACGACTCTTATTTTCATATAGCTCAACAACCCTTATCGAATGTATTTACAGATTGGATCGAGCATCTGAACAGAAATTTCAAACATCCTCATAGATGTTTGGAGCGAGAGGCATGAGTTTTTCAAGTACCTCCTTCATCGTGGGTCTAAGTTTCGCATTGAGACAAAGACATTCTTTTGCCACTGCAGCCACTATCCTGGCACCTTCACGTGGCCATTCACCAGCAAGTTCTGGATCTACGATGCGCATAAGCCTGTGAAAATCATCAAAACAGGGTCTGGACAATTCTACCAAGTTAGTCTCAAGCCCATGTTTTTGGTCAATCACTCGTCGTCCTGTAAGAATCTCTAACAAGACAACCCCAAAGCTATATACATCACTCTTCAGTGTCAAATGTCCTGTAACACTTCCCACAACAAACTCCATTCAGAACAATATACTCTATTCTCATGTTGTAACATAAGTGCATTTGTACCCTCAATAACCTAACCTGTTGCAACGTATTCTGGAGCCGCATATCCCAATGTCCCCACAACCTTAGTCGAAACATGAGTATTATCTCCTGTAGGCCCATTCTTGGCAAAGCCAAAATCTGAAAGCTTTACATTGAATTGCTGAAAAGAGAAACATCCGTTAAGAATTGAGTCTTTTATTTTCTATCTTCTTCTCATCAGCAGTGGCCTTTCATAAATGGCAATGGTAATGTTTTTAACCCATGGGTTGTGAAATTTCGAATTTGTAAAGCCATACTTTTTGAAGAAATGTCTTGGTTGCATTTGACTAAACAGACAATATGATTGTTTTTTATGCTGAAGATAAAATTAGATGCCTCATTTTATACTTTGTTATTGATTGTTAAAATCATATATTACTTACCAAATCTAACAAGATGTTTGCGCTCTTCAAATCTCGGTAAATGATTTTCCTTGCTGAATCATGGAGAAATGCAAGACCTTGTGCAGTACCAACAGCGATTTTCATCCGGACTGGCCATGTTAAGACATTTCTTCTTAATGTAGTACCTAAAAACAAGAAACATGGTCTTTCATGTCCAAACTCAAGACAAACAAAAAATCTAAATGATCTCCATGGAGCCTTTGCAGTGTGAAACAAAGATTTGAACAACTCACTCGCGAAGAGATGCATATCTAAGCTTCCTCGTGACATGAACTCATACACAAGAAGACGACGATCATCTTCAGCACAGTGACCGATTAGCTTTACAAGATTGGGATGACGAAATTGACCAAGAAAGTTGACTTCCGCCTGTGCTCGATACAAAACCAATCAAATAGGAAAAGGGTTTTCATTGTATTCATCGGAAAAAAATAGGTGCCTTCAGCAAGCTTTGCTTTTAACTAGAACTTGAATGCACATGAAATAAAGTGTTTGCTTACTTACATATAAACCCATGGGGGCATAAGCTTTGGTTTTCACTAGAACTTGAATGCAGATGAAATAAAGTGTTCGCTTACTTACATATAAACTCATGGGGACATAAACACTGATTTATCCCTAAGTTTTTTAAATGACCAACAGAGCACCTTGGTGAAAACAGGAAAAAACATAGGGCTATTTTGGTGGAAACAGGAAAAAACATATTACTTCCATATTACAGATACCCTCAGATGAGAAAACACCTCCCGAAAACATACAAAATTTTGATACCAAGATTTTCATTCAAGAATCGAGACTACCCACCAACCATTCCTTATGGCCTTGTGTGCCAGCTGAGTTCAGTATTTTCACCGCAATAGCTATACCATGTTCGGGTTTACTGGGCTGATAAGTTCTCTCATCGATGTATCCCCTGAACACCTTCCCGAACCCACCCTCACCCACAAAGTTGCTGCTCTGGAAATTCCGTGTGACCTCTTTCAAAACATTATAGTTGAATGAATGTAATGGAGGGCCGAATCTTTCGGATTGCGCTACCGCCATAGAAAAAAGGCAAACATGTTAAACTAAGTGACTATCTCTACCTCATACTTTGACTGGACTGCTCCTAATTATTAAAACATATCTCTTCCTTCAACTCAAACCAATCTCCAGCATAAAATTGAAACAACCAAACAGCATTCTTTTTAGTGTTTCTTGTTTTTTTAATTAAAGCAAAGCAATTTCACTAATTTTTTCCATAAGTCTTATGCTTGAAATAAAATAAAATAAAGCTTTTTCTTTGGTTAATAATGAAAATAGACTCAGGTTTTGATTTAAAAATGACAGGAATTTATTTATTTATTTAAAAAAGCTTTCTGATTTCGTTAACGAGGCAGAAAAAAAAAACTCACTAGGATCATCCGACAGACTTTGGGAGGAAGAAGAAGGGGGAGTATTAGATTGAACCTGAGCAGCAACTCCGACACAATTCCCCATCAAGAAGAAGAATGAATCAAATCAAATCAAATCAAATCAAATCAAATTTTGATCAGAATATTAGTACAATCTTTGGTGGCAACTGAAGGAAGCTTCAAGCTTTGGGGTCATGTTCATGTTTCTGGGGCTTGTTCTGGGGCTTCAGGGCGAAAATGGGCGATGGAAAACAGATAACTAAGACTGGAATTATGATATAAATAGAGAGAGAGAGAGAGAGAGAGAGAGAGAGAGAGAGAGAGAGAAGAAGAGAGAAGAGAGAGAAGAAGAGGTCTCAAGGTCAAGTCTTGGTTTGTCTTTATTTTCTGACTCTTAAATAGCTAGAAATCAATCAAGAACCCCAATCATACACACACCACACACAGATCCCAGGAGAGTAGAAGATGAACCCATGCCCATCCATCCCATCCCATCTCCATTCATAGATATGTCCCTGTTGGACACATGGACCCCACCCCCACCCCCCTGTACCATCCGTTGAAGGACCGTATCAGAAAAAGCATGACCAGCTTCGTAACAGTAGAAAAGTAAGTCAAGGAAGGAAACGCACACACTTTTTGTCTCTGTGTCTAGGTTCATATATATCTTCCCTACCGACCGATGTAGTCGAAGGCTCGCGTCACCCCCCAAGTACTTGCATGTACAAGGGTTTGTAAAAACAAAAACAAAAACTAGTGTGGAGTTAGCTTCGGAAAGTTGTAGCATTGAATCACATGCATTTGAGTGAGCAGAAGTTCAATCCTCGCTATCTGCTCAACCTCGCCTATTGTTCATATTATTGCCTCTTGTGGACGTTTATCTCTCTATCTCTCTATGTCTATCTCTATCTTTGGCCATGGCCTAGGCCCCTTCTCATATATCACAATTGGTCTTTTGTCGACATTAAAAATCTATCTATCTATCTAGAGTTCAAGTATGGAGTGGTAGCACTCCAATACAAAAGACTATGAAATCTCTCTCTCTCTCTCTCTCTCTCTCTCTCTCTCTCTCTCTCTCTCTCTCTCTCTCTCTCTCTCTCTCTAACATGGCGTAGGCCTTGTCTTATAGATCACAACTAGTCTTTCGTGGATATTAAAAATCTATTTATCTAGGGTTAAAGTATGGAGTGCTTCCTTATGAAGTTACATTCTCCTTTGTTTTAAGACTATATCACTTTCCATTAAGATCATGGATATGAAAATAATTGTTGAGTATTTGCATAAGGTTTAATAAACCCTATCATATCGACGTCCTAGAATCACATGGGAATCAAGTCAACAAATTCAGAAGACACTTACTAGCAAAAATATGGCTTTCTACATGTATGTAGGATATGAAGAAATGGTTTGGAAAATGGGATGCATTACCTTTTTTAAATGATGTGTCAATAGATTCCTCCATGAATGAGGTTTGTTTGTAATGCTAATGTATCATAGCTTGTGAAAGATATGAAGGTTCACCTTTCACACATTATATTACATATCTTGCACCAAAGTACAAAAACTTCTTCAACTTCGAACAAGGGAATCACAATCACCAATATATGCTAGGGCTCATTCATTTCTCCACCATCCATACCATTTCTTTCATATGAGTTACCTCACTTTCTCTTGGAATGGGAAAGATATGAAGAGCATAAGCCTGGTTGCAAGAAGACACATATCAACTTTGCATATGTTGCGTTAAACAAGTTCAAGAGCCTATATATCAAGTTTGTTACTATGCTAAAAGCCTTTGACAATATTCAAGTTTGTTTTCCGCACTTTGCCACTCCTATCCACTCCCATGCACATTCCTCTCGTAATCATGTTATGCACTCTCAATTGCAATACTCGTTGGAAAAAAATTCAAAATGAACAGTCAATTTAATGCATAGTAGGCAAAAATGTCTCTCTCTCTCTCTCTCTCTCTCTCTCTCTCTCTCTCTCTCTCTCTCTCTCTCTCTTTTAATTGATACAAATTTCTGTATGTGGCATTGGCCAACTGGCCAAGAAGCTTAACAAATAAACATCTCAATGAATAAATTGTTTCAATTATATGTACCTTTGCTACCAACCAATACGAAAGCCTAGCCCACTTGCACTATCTTTATATGACATTGTCAATGGCTAAAGATAAATTCAGCCTTCAGTCTTTGATTGTTATGCAAATTTCATCGTTTTCACATGTTGTGAATATGTTCATCTCAATTATGTTGTAGTGCGACAATTTCTACATATAACACCCCTCAATCTCATCCTCTCACATCAAAACTTTTAAAGCCTACCAATATAAATGCCAAGTGTCTGCTTTAGGTGACTCAACTAACTCATAATCTCATTTGTAGTAGGGCTTCAACAAAATAGTTTTACTCAAAGCTTTCAATTTGAATTGACAGCATTAATGGATGAATAACAAAATTAGAAAATGTGACATCTTGTCTCAAATGACCAATTTTGGAACTCATTGCATGACATCTTTTTTTTTTCTATTCGACTTGAGTTTGTTGAGACTCACATGTTGATGCATATTTCATAGGTTTGCTTAATCCAAGTGCCCTAATATTTTGAGGTAATGCTAATAAAGTTTTCCATTATATGGCACTACCTCAAAGTTCAATAGAAGAAATTTTATAGTGTAAATCTAATCTATCAAATTTTATGTGAATATTTTCTTCATGACAATTCCTAAACATTTAATGGAGAAGGCGGAATTTGCAAATAATGAACATATGCATTTTGTGTAAAATTTGTGGACATATTTTACGTTAATCTTCTTATGTTGATGTTAAAAACATGACAATAATGAACATGATATGCTAATGGTTCCCGTATGCCAATACTAGTAAAACATGTCAACATGCTAGACAAACTAGTCACAATCATCTCAATTTAACATTTAAAGTTAGTATTTCATGAGGGAGACTTGAGTACTGACTCTGAACATGACCAATTACCGCTACTTTAAAAATTGATAATGAAACTACACAAAATACTACATTTAATTGTATTGTATTCAACATATAGAATCATTTTTAGAGAAAAGCCAAAATTAAATTGGAATAGTGTGTTGCAACGAAATAGAATTAACAAAGTCACCCAATGAAAGGTCCCTTTAAAAGACCTTATGCACAACCTTATCAGATAATGTACGTAATTGAATTATTGATATTTGCGATTATGGGAACCGCACAGATATAATGAAATAAAAATATTACCCCATTTTTAATATTTTTATTCCTTGTCACATTGTATAACATTCTAAAGAAAATTAACTGTTTTTTTCCGAAAAAAACACTGCTTCACATTAGTTAGAAAACAAAATACATCAAAGTTCAGCCATTAAGATTCACAAAGGCCTAACCTTAGAGAGATGTATATATCCAACAACTCCAAAAACCGAAAGCAAATTCACCAAAACTCACATTGGCCTTCCCCTCACAAATCTAATCATAATCCCCAACCCCGCATTTCAAACAAAATTATCCCACCTACACTTTTACAACAAAGTTATCCGGGTAAACAAGAATGGTAAGTTATTTGTATCGCAACTACACATATTTACATCTCTTGAGCCATTGGCGGAAACAACCACCTGGTTGCTTGGTACATTAGTCTTATTTTGCTTCATAACATCTGAACAATTTGTGTGAATGTGGATTTGTGTTTCAATGAAAGTTAAATGATTTACAGTTATCAATACATTTTCCATGTGTTCATATTCATATAAATTCGCAAGACTAATTGTTGAAGTTGAGTAGATAGTTCCATAATGTGTGCTTCTATCATAAGTTTATTTTTAGACTAATAATGACACGATATATCAAAGATAATCACATATGTGTTTTCGTTAAGACAATACATTAGGGCAATTGAGATACAATTGGCCACTCCACCCTCCACATATAGGCCCAAGATAATACAATTTAGATTTCCTCTTAGTAGGACTCAAGAGATGCTCACTTAGAATCACGTTATGAAATTATTTGATTCATTAGATTTTAAATGCTAAAAATACCTTGTAAATAATGAACAAACTTGAAACAAAAAGATGAGTTACATTTATCATTTATAATGGATCCATAGAATTTATGGCAATATTCCAATTTTATTTGGACAATATCATAGTAATATTCATTCAAATGTGTAACTTCAAAACCATCACAATGTTAACATTTTCTTATAAATATTCCAATTCACATATACATGAGCTTGACTCAATGTTGTATTGTAAATGTCATGACCTCACCATATTACTTAGGTTAAGGTTAAAGCAATACAAGAGTTTTACCTTATGATTCTCCATAACATTAAGGTAACTCGTTAGAGTTTAGGGTTTAGGGTTTAAAGAGATGCGTACCTCAAACAACACTAGATATTTTAAAGAGCAAGATTTGTGTGACTCACTAGATAAAACCTTGAGAAGAGTGAATGAAATCCAAGGATCTAACAAACTTGAGAGAGAAAAGATATCATAGCAAGATTACTTTAGAAATGCAATATGTCAATGTTCACTAGATAATAAAAATTTGTGTAAGGATAAAGGAAGTTTAAGAGCCTCCTAGGTGGATTGATGATTGTCCATCCAATGGAACTAGATAATCACATTTTTTCCTCACTTGGTTCTTCGTAATGTCAATGCAACTTTGGTTGAACATCAAACTGAAATAGGCTCCCCTCACATGGTAACTCCGAAATCCTCAAGAAATCCTCGTAAGCAATACCACCTTACATCTCAAAAGATGTGCACACGACTTTTTTTGTCAGAAATTGTTAATTGTCACAAGCATGATTAGTTCAATGTTGATTAACACAAAAGGAAGTATGAGAAGTTTGACACATACTTTGTGATCAATATGTGATGCAAAGAGGTTTAGAATTTGAGACAAATTTGGCTTTGGAGAAGTTAGCATATGAGGGAGAAGGTCAAAGTGAAGCTTGTTACACAAGGATGAATTTTTTTTTAAACATTTTATTGTATACAAAAGATGGATCCTTTCATCAATTTAAGACAATAGACAACAATTGAAACTTTGTCAAACTTGAAGCTAGAGAAATCAACCATCCTCACAAACGTTATTGCACAATATTTGTTAGACAAAGATAAGAGAATGCACCCTCTTATATATGTATATTCTGATTCACAATTTATAAATGTACGACAACTAAAAAATGATCTTAGAATATGCAATTGTTTAGGAGCATGAATTCTAAACCGTTCCTAATAAAATATTAGCATTGAACTTTGACGTAAGTCCATTGCAGTGCCAGAGCAAAGACTATGACCTATCCCGTGAGGTACTACAACTTTAGGTGAGGATAATATTAACATATAGAAAAAGTAAAAGTATTTAAGAAGCATGATATAGAAACATTTGAAAAGAGATATGGGGTCGGAGAAAAAAGAACAATATTGAAGTCATTTTTAAAAAAAGCACAAAGCTATGTATATATAATTCGTGCACCCCTCTCAGATCTCATCTTATGCAGTTTTTTGGTGACTCATTTTTTAAATGAAAAGTTTTCCTCTCTACACTAACTTACCATCCTCCAATAATCACTCTTCCATGTTCGTGTCCACTCCCCTCTAGTGTTCATTTCCATTTTCTTCACCATATGCATCTTTTCTACATGAATTAGGAATAAGAAAAGGTGGAAGAACGATTAAGGGGATTGAACTCCATTGACAACACACAACAATCAAGACAAAGCAAAAGAAAACAATAATATTATCAACGAACAACGAGTTGTTATACTAAGATTAGTTAAAACAAATAGCTCATGTGCAAATAAGCAGGTAGATATGCACACTCAAGAAATGTCAATTAAATCAGTTTTCCTACTTGCTATTACGAGAGGTATTTCCTTGACACCATCCTCCCCATATCCGCTCGTGAGGATTGACCTGGAAAATCAATACAAGTTCTTCAAAGATATTTTAGCAAGGAACAAACTAAATCCTCGGGTCGAGTGGGATGCACTACTGGCAAATATTGTCTGGCAAAGACGCAGTTGGTTGGTTGGTAACTCATTTGGGTGATCATACATTGTATTGTTGATAAGATGAGTGAAGGCATGCATCATATTATTGATAGAATAATTGGGCCACTATAGCAAACTCCACATATCTATCCACTTTTAGTTTTCTTAATAAAATGTGGTAATATAAAGACCTAACCTACACTCTCATGCTTGATAATTTATCACTTGACAATAACACAGTAAACCTTAAACCAACAACATTGTGCTTTTTTAAACAACATATACCAATTGCACCTCATAGGTGAACACTAGAGAGGTTTAACAATTTAAAAAGTTTAAACACTTACAACGGGAAGTTAAGGTTTAAGTCCTTTTGCTCAAGGATTAAGTTAAAGCTATTAGAGAGGAAAGACTCTAGTTCTAGAAAGTTTAGCATTTAAGTACTTCCATCTTTGTCCGTTTTCTCATATGGGGACATTAGGCTTCTTTCTTGATATTTACAAGCCCCCCATGTTGTTGCTTTGGACTAATGTTGGTATCACCTAAGACATATGAAGTGTCTGACCAATGCTTAATATTATCTTTTAGCACCCCTTCTTGACTAACTTTAAGTTCATCTCCCTTGATATCTTTGTTATTTTGAAGTTGTCCATGCCAAAAGTTGTTTACTATCTATAAGGGTGGGTTGCATTTTCTAATGGCTAATTCTTGTGAGGGAGTTCTAATTAATATCATGTGGTCATTGTGGAAAGTTCAGGAGCATACTTTTATTGTTCTAATTTTAAGAATCACATATATATTTTTTGAGTTCCTTTCATCCAACTCAAGTTGGATTTCTTTGGCTATCTTAGATGAACGCTTTGCTTTGGTAAGCAAGCCGATTCCCTCTCTATAATCCATACATATTTGGGGAACTCATGTAGCATATTTAAGGTTTTTATCTCTATGTTTTAAGTCTCCTAACTTGGGGATTACGAGTGTGGAGTGGATAATAGAGTTTAGTTTGTGAGTGTGTGATCCTAGATAAATCAAACCATTGAACCCCCATCTCCTGTACACAATAGTCTCCTTGTTGTATATATGGCTATGACCATGAACATCAATTAGAGGTGTTGGTCGAACACGATATTGATCGATCCATGATATCTTTCTTTCTTTCTTTTCTTTCTTTTCTTTTTTCAAAGATTCACCTTGATTTTCATGGAAAGATGCCAAAGGTTACAAAGAACTCATACATGAAAACACAACCACCATACCCACATCAACCAACATGTCGAATAGAAAAGGCCCTCATATAGCTACCATAGAAACTATATTTACACATCTAAAATCGGGATCCTTCCATAATGGGAGGTGGAAAAAGCTACCTTGGTGGAGCATATCTCCACTTTATTCTCTCCCCAAAAGAGGTGAAGACCTCTCTGCCTTTGTCCACATTTCTCTAAAATGTTGATGATTATGAAACATAACATCAAGCTCACCAGTTATTGCCTCATATTGACCTCTTAGAGTATGTAAAAACATCAATTATATCTCCTTGAATAACTCAGCCGCATTTTGTTTGACTTTCTCATCTTACCTTCCACAATACCCAAATTAATAAAGAAATATTGTAGCCAAACCTTGTCCTCTACCAAAAAACTAATTGTCTAGAATAACTCAACCACATTTATTTCTTATATGATATCATTTGTTTGATCAAATGTTGGTACTTGCCTTTGTATCACAATTGAAGTGAGATGAAATGTCTCCTTCTGTTTGCTCTATGTGCATGTCTCAAGTAATATACTATGGTGTATCTTTCTTTAAAAAATATATAATAAAAACTCAACCGCATTTTGTTTGACTTTCTAAAATACACATTTAAATCTTGCCTTCCACAATACCCAAATTACTAAAGAAATATTGTAGCCAAACCTTGTCCTCTACCAAAAAACTAATTGTTGTAGCATAAAAGAAGAAGAAAAACACCACACTCCTTTTCATAATTTTGTATTTCTTCATCAAGCCTTCCCCATCTCACAAAACCCTACGTGTACATCTGTTTAACATAAACAGGATACGTAATTCTCAATACTCTTTTCCAAACTGCTCAACCAATAGGACATATCCATAAGACATGGTGAACCAATTCAATATGAAAACCACAACTATTACATTTTAAATCACGGCGATGCCCCCACATCCATGACTTCATAGGAATCCCATATTATACTAACAACCATCTAAACAATACAATTTTTTTAAGAATTTGCACGGCCCACAACAATTTCCAATAAACACCCAACCAAGAGTCTTATACACACTACCGAATCTCCAAAATTTATAAGCTGCAAGCACAACAGCCAAAACCCTCCTTAGCAATTCTCTACCCACTTTTACAAAGTACTAGAAAAAAGGGATTTTGCTTACCCAATATTCCGTACGTCGATATATTTGCCATTTCCACTCACCTGGATCCCTAAGAAGGTGATCCATGGGCTTATTCTCATAAACCCACAATTCAAATAAACTATTTGTATCATTTGGATTTGGGATTCAATATCCACTTTTTACCATTCTTCCACAATATACAAATAGGCATCATACTCCCTTAAGTTACAACATTGTCTTCCATAAAGATAGAACGAAGTTTTCCAGAAAGCAAAACATCAAAATAAAGACATTCATGAGAGTTTTTTTAGCCCATGATCCCCAACAATACCATACCAGAATGGGCGAATTTGAGAACATTGAAAGGAAGACATCGTAAACACTCTATCCATCTCTGCGTACATAATGTTCCCTCTCCAAATTGTTCTATAAGCATGGTTTTTGTTCTCCATTGTCGAAGAAGAAAAAGTCGGTCAATTCCTTTATGACCCAACTTCTCCTTTATCAAAATCAACCCACTTCAGCCTAGTTCTCTTCCATAACATTACCCCCTCCTCTGTAAGAAATGGTGGGTTCATTATGAGGGGTTGACGCAACCATTCCTCCGTACATGATGGTAGAGATTGGACCAAATTATGCTTCAAATCCCACCATGCCTTCATGATTCTCCTAAAAATTTATCCTGACGAAAAATATCAATGGAATGAGTAAAAACTCCTAAAAACCACCATCTAATACTATCTTTCCAATTGCCACCTAAAGATTTCATAACCCTAACCATTGTTTGCCTCAAAAGAAAATTCCATGGCTCCCCACCTGGAGCCTTAAATTGCAAAAGAGGGTCAATCAATCCAAGCCACCCTCTTCCTATGGACCTATAATAACTTTCCAATACACTTTGGCTCTAACATATGAGCAACTTTTAGATCCCCAACGAAAATTTCTAATAAGCCATTGTACTTGTGATAGGGCTAAACGCAAGCACAACCAAACCTACAAAATGTACCACATGGAAGCCAACAATACTTGATTTGCAATAACGACCCTACCTACCAACATCAATTTAGCAGTATTGCAATACAACAATTTCTTTCTTACGGCAAGCAACATAGGAGTTACATGACCATCCGGCGAAAGATTAATACCAACCTGGCATCCTAGATATCTTATAGGTTTACCATGTGGGATCCATTGAAACCCTTCTTGTGGACACCACAAAGGGGTTATTGTGGTGCCCACCTAGAAACCCACCGACTTTTTCCAATTAATAACAGTTCTAGAAGCATAGCAACATTTATCAATAGCTTGTTGTACTCTATGTCAAAGATTATCATGAGAACCTTGCAAATACAAGGTTGTATGATCAACAAATTGGTAATCCACAATTTGCTCCTCTACCATGGCCATTGCAACCCTTCTATATTCACAACATCACTCGTAAGAAAACTACAAAAAGCATCTCCAATCATCAAATATAAAAAACGAGTCAGTGGACATCCCTGTCTCACTGACCTCGAAATTGAGAATGCTTGGCATAGCTTTCCAACTACTAATACCCTACTTGTAGTTGAGTTGTAAAGAGTTGAAACAATTGTTAACCATTGATTAGGAAAACCTAACTTTTCCATGGTACCCCTCAAAAAAGACCAATCTACTCCATCATACGCTTTTTCAAAATCCAGTAACAAGATAGCTAAATCCTCTTTCATTCGTGTGAAATTACAACCGCATCCCAAAATAAGAAAATGTTATCCAATATACTCCTATCCTATAAGAACCTTGTTTGGGTGCTATGAATGATGTCTATTAAAAAAGGTTGAAATCTCATAGCCAACACTTGGCATATATTTTATACATAGTATTCAATATAGTAATAGGTCGCCACTTCGTAATACCACTACCACTTCCAACTTAGCATATATCGATCCATGATTTCTCTTTTTGAGATATTGGAGATAACTTCTTTTGGTACATGTACTTGTGTTTGAGTTGGGTTTTTTTTTTTACGTGCATGGCTAAACTAAATAGTGCTTAGTTGTGTCCTCAAAAATGTAATTGTTGGGTGGGTTATATGTCAATTTCTAGCATGCATTGAACTTTTGTTGGAGCGCTTTCCCAAAGTGTTGTAAATGACAAGTAGGGGGACATCTACATCAAGTCCATCAAATATAGTGGCCATATTGAACTTCCACGATGTGTAGCTCCCCCCATAAATATTATTGTTTATCATGGCTTCATGCTTCAAAGAACTCTATTGCTAGCTCCACGTCCTACCAATTGCAGCCATGTTGATCTAGATATTTTCCAATCTAAAATATTCATATGCATTTCCTAAAAAATATTGTTTCTCCTCAATTAACTGACTGCCAATGGAGAACCATGAAGTTCAATCTCGATTATGATTGGTCACAATAAAGGTTCTATAATACAGAGGAAATCAAAACATGTTGGACAATCAATCACGATAAGCAATGTCTCATTAGTGTAATTATAATTTATTACAACACAATTATACTAAGGAAAGAAGGATGTAAATGATTCCATGAATATAAGGAATAGTTGACCATACAAATAAACTACATATATACCTTACAAGTTGTATGCCCTTCCTTAAATTGGGACAAATTTGGAATTTGGAACTCCTTGACAAGGCATATTCGTATCTCATGGCTAAACCCTAGGTTTATCCCCCCAACGCTTTCCAGATGAGGTGTTTGGGGTTTTGTCATTAAAAACCTTAAACGAAGCTTTCAAGATGAGGTGTTTGGGTTTTTGTCACTGGCCAACAAATCTAGGAGCAAAACTCAGCCCTCAACCCTACCTAATAGTCTTTTTGTACAATTTCATTAGTTTCTTTTGCATAGCATGAAATTCATATGGGTAAACGCCAATTCATGTGCATGCCATCCCCACAAAGATCCAAGGATTGCATGTATTTTGATTGGTAAAGAAAATAGCTTTATGTGAGCAAAGCATTGGCAGTTGCCAGTAACTAAAATATATGTGATGTCGATGTGGAACAAAACATGTGCCATATCATTGAAAAGATGATCAGCCTTAAAGAATATGGAACAAGAAAAATGCAAATAAAAAATGTGTTGAGAGGCATTAACATCGCACAGAAGCCTAGCTAGTGGACAAAACATGAGTATGTGACATGTGAGACTCAATTACAATACAACCATTATAATCTGCCAAGACAATTGAAGAAGTTCCCTATAAAAGATCAACATAAAAAAAAACATCGTGACATGGTTGTTTGAGGAATCTGCATGTGAGCAAGATCCATCAATATACATCAAGCACAACCTTGGTACCTAGTTAAAACAACCGGGGGGGGGGGGGGGGGGGGGGGACATGTCAATCAAGGGTGTAAAGGGACTTTAAATAGGTAAAGATCTATTGAGTCTTTCGATCTAGATCTAGCCTTAGACGAATAACTTTCCTTTGTATCATCCATGAGACTGAGGATGTCACACACTAACTAGATAGCTTTCAGCTTGGTGTGGTTTCCAGATACCCTAGAAGGTTTCTACATTTATGGATGCCAAGGGCAGCTGCTTGCCAATCCCTTTCCAAGACAAGTGGACTATAGGATGCTATATGGTCAATGACCCAAATTCAAGGTCAACGGTGATAGAAGAATGGATGGATAATGATAGGGAAACCAAACACAAACACAAGATGACACAAGATCATGGTACGATCATGTGAATTAAAGAAGCTAATTTGAATCATGTGTCTCTTTGTGAGTACACACCAAAAGGATCCATGACAAGATGACGATCAACAAGAGGTTGTGAGTTGTCATCAGGGGAGACTGAGGCATTTTCCGAAATGTGTTGCCGCCAGAGGGAGACTGAAGCATTTTCTGAGCTGCTGGACAAAGAATCATTACTAGATACAAAGCTACACTGTTCAGCAGAATGACTGCCACTTGGTAACATGCTTGTCCTATAGTCACGACGGTAATAGCATGAAGCAAATACAGCTCCAAGCAATGACATAAATTTTGACTTGTCTATAAGTGGGCAACTTTATCGCTTAAATCTCAACTTAGAGCCTGGTGGTAAAAAGAAGTTGGAACAAGAGACTTTACAGTTGGCCTAAAAAGTATTACAAAGACGAAATTAGCGAGCTCTTTTGGTGACATATGCTAAACACTAGATAATCAACTAGGGCTACACATGATTTTTTTTAACCCTTGCCTGATCTCAATCTTTCAAGTTGATGATCCTCTAGCTTGGCTTCTAAGAGTTTTGTTTGGAGACTATTTTCCTTGAACCTCGTTGATATCTCCTTTGACCCTTTACCCGGGCATTGTAGTGGGTCCAAGGATGACCAAAAACGGTTCCGATGGTTGGTAGGACTTGATTTACTACGAGATTGATGATGCAGATGTCCAAATGTTGATTTTCTTGTGTTTCCCACTATTTGATGCAGCCAATGTTGGCCTTTCCTCCTTCCTAGGGAGCTCCTCCTCAATCCATCAATGTCCGCATTGTCCACCCATCTGGCATCAGGTAAATCCTCATTATCAAAATCTCGTTGCACTTTGCTTTCTAATTGGATACTTCTGGTTCGGTCAAGCCCTTGCGGTGTACCTATTATAAGCCACTGTTTTGTTTTCTCTTCATTTGAGCCTGCTTGGTTCATAGAACACTTTTTCCACTGGGTTCCGATGTTGTTTACTCTGATAGAATGGAGAGCACCTTCCTCTCCCAACACGGAACCATGTCCATCATTCTTGACAATATGACTGTCCAAATCAACCCCCCGTTTCATCTTAAGAAAGGTCTCGAGTTCGATTCTTAACTTGTCAAGTGCAGCATTCTTTTCTTCAATCTCAAATTTTGCTTCCATCATCTTCATTTGAACTCTTTCCTCGCGCCAAATCTCGGCCATATGAAGCATTTTCCTCTCCTCCTCTACTTCTTCCCTAACTTTAGCTGACTCTCTTCTTAGTTCCTCGACCCTTGCTTTCTCCTCTCCCACCTCTCTTGCCAATTCATCACACACATCTTCCATTAACTCTCGAGCTTTCCGTTCCCTCTCAAGGTCATGCAAAGCCTTGCTGAGAGCTTTTTTCACATCGTGGAACTCTGTCTTCATCTTCCTATGAAGGTTTTCGAGCTTGCTTCTTGATTTCCTTTCATAACAAAGCTCCTCATTGATGGATTGGAGTGCGATTTGGATGCTTTCTTCTTGCTGATCCCGCCACATGGATTTCTCTTCCATTAGTCTCCTCGTGAGGATTTCCATGTCTTTCCCATGATTTTTCTCATTCTCCATAAGCTCCTGTAAATGGGTATGGCACCGATCAAGCTCACGGCGAAGATTAGCAACTACCAATATACTTGATTTATGTTGCTCCTCAAGGTTCCACACTTGGTCAAGGATCTCGTGCATCTCATCCAACTTTGGCCGCCTAAATGCCTTATCCTTTTTTTCAAAAACTGGGATTGTTGAAAGAGCTTCCTGTTAGGGTCACAAAATGCATACAAAAGAAAGTTCACTAAGCCATTTAATGATCATCAATAAATAGAATTCTTTCCATTCCATACTCCACATCAATCTGTAGATCAAATACAATGGTCTATAGATATGTGGGAATTGATTAATTTGGTTAGAATTTATATTGGATCCCAAATATATTTATTCCTTCATCCTAAATTTGGGTCTCAACTAAATGAGGCCTTTCATCATGGATCTTCATAGGGTTTTTTGTTAGCAGAGTAAACAACTTACTGAAAAAGCTACAGAATACCATCTTCATGTGTCAAAGAGGAACAACCACTTTCTTTAGACACTATCTAATCTATTTAATACCAGTAGGGGGTGTTTTTTTCTTTTGCAATGGAAACAATTTCGTTTTAGACACTATGAAATTAATCCATTTAGGGTTCCTGATACAAAAAGGGGGGAGGGGAAAGCTTGCTTTGGCAGCACTACATTCTGATTGAATGAATGGAATAAGCATTTAGGGGAACAACTTACATGTTGCGGTGTTGTCAGGGCCGAATATCGATGAGCCTCCCAAAGGGCGGCCGCAAGCTTACGGGCGGACAATCGAGCAGTGGGCAGCTTGGGCAAGGGGGGTTTCAAGCAGCCACCACCACCATTTTGTACACGATGGGTGGCCTCCTGATATTGAGGAGTAGAATCTATTACCTTTCCCATGTATATTCCATGTGGGTCTCCATGATCAATAAGCTTCCATGAAGGAACGGGTGTACTAGGGCCTCTCCTCCTTCCTGCCATCATCAAAGAAGATCTCTTGAGTTGTAATCCGCCTCTCAAACTACTACTTACAGAGGAATCTCTTCTCTTCTTCTTCTTCTTTTTCTTCTTCTTCTCTTTCTTCCATGTTCCTCTTCTCCTTCTTCCTCCTCCCCCTCTCCTCGATTCAACCTCGTTTCCATTGGAAAAAACACCATCTTCTTCTTCATCTCCATCATCATCATCATCATCATCATCATCACCATCATCATCATCATAATCATCTTCTTCATCAAATTCTGGTTCTCCTGCCTCATCTTTTCTGTTGGGTACCTCGTTGAAACCATGAGAAGCCATTAGATCACAAAGACATATATGTCAAATCTTTGTGACACACATCCACACATACAAAAGTATAAGAGAAAACATAAAGGAAAAAACCAGCAGCAGCACTTTGGTTGTCAAAAGACAGGCCTCACATCATGTTTGTTATGGGGTCTCATCTCCAAAACTCTCTACCTAGACTTAGGGGGGCTTAAGTGTCTATAGAGAGAGGTCTCTGTGTTTCTCACATATTTTTTCTTTCAAACTTATGGGTGTTTTTGTGTAAAGTAGTTTGATGTGTAGCTACCAATGAAAAGAGAGAAAGAGAGAGAGAGAGCCATGGCCCATGTGTAAGACAAAAACCATAAATGTTTCTTTTAACCTGTTCTCTCATCATCTGGAGCTTCTTACATCTCACTTCTTCTGTTGCATAACAAACTCCGCTTGTGATCTACAACAACACCATTGTATGTGTATGTGTATGTGTATGTGTATGTGTATGTGTATGTGTATGTGTATTGTGTATGGGTATGTGTATGTGTATGTGTATGTGTATGTGTATGTGTATGTGTATGCGTATGTGTATTGGGTATGTGTATGTGTATGTGTATGTGTATTGTGTATGTGTATGTGTATGTGTATGTGTATGTGTATGTGTATGTGTATGTGTATGTGTATTGTGTATGTGTATGTGTATGCGTATGCGTATGTGTATGCGTATGTGTGTATAATAGAGAGAATGAGAGTAGTTTTAACTTTTAACTTTTAATACTTCCTCTACAAGTGCCTTTTAACTATTGCATGTACTCATTCTACCTCAACCGTTTGCAAGCTTTTTTGGGGGGTGATAGTTGAAACGCGAACTACACACGCTCAAAAAGTTGGTTTGCTTTACGATCATAGTTAATGTGAGCCGATTAATATAAATAAATGAGAGGGCATCAATCTTGAATGTTATGATTTAGTATGCTCAATAAAGCACCTTCATTTATATTCGATGCTCATTCCTGCTCCTTAAAAAAGAATTCCGAAATTCCAATCCTTTCGATGTTTTGTCGCACCTCCTAAGCTCTCCACGAATCACAAATTCATTGGGTCGAGGAGTTTGTGCTTGATTGTTTGGCTGATCCTTCCCCCAAGGAATATTTCTTTAATGACTCATTTTCATTAATTGATTATTGAATCATAAGAGTATTTCAGTTACATGAGATATTCAATCCCCCTCCCACCTTCCCTTCCCGCATTAAGGAAGAAGACATGATGGTACCGTGTATGTAATAAACATTTCGGCATGTTATTTGGTTATAAATTTTGCTATATTTTCTATGGGTCAGATCGGGTGCCTTCGGCGATATGGTGTTTAGTTGAATTTTCACATTTTGGTTGATCGATCAATTTTTCACGCTTTTTGTTTTTTTAACTACGCATATGTGAAAGTGAAGTTTGAGAATATCCATGACCAATTGAACAAAAGTTCTAGCTTAGAACTTACCACATGCAATGTCTCTTCAATAAATGTGCGTTCGACCCTTGGTTTCGTTTTTTACCTTGCAATTAGTCTATCTTCATCCACTCTCTCGATAGGAAACGGATTTCAGAACGTGGGCATGTACACAAGGAAAACATAAATGCCAAAAAATTGTAAGCAAACTAATTGTCAAATCATAGGGCATGCTTTTGAATACTTTTTTGTACCTTTCCTACCTATTTTAAGAAGTTTGAGATAAGATGTAACATCTTCAGGCTGAGTTGAGTTGGAATGCTTACGCAAAACGACACCGATACGAACCTCCAGACAAGTCGTAGAAAAAAAATCAAAATTGATAAGAGGATTTATTAGTAATGTTGTTTTGTTTCTTTGTCATAAGGATACAATATATCGTGCACTTTGAAAGAGATGATACATTAGATTAGAAAATGACACGTTTCTATTCAACAGACATTAAAACATAACCGATAACTCATTGATCGAAACAACCTGGGATTAAGTGTTTTCGAATATTAAAAAAGCTATGTAAGACAATGTCCATATACCTCAGTCTCATCACTGAACACATCAATACTCTAAAATCAAAAAATAAAATAAAACACCATTTTTAGTTCGAAAAAATTTGTATGTCGTGGCACCTCCACAAAATCTATCGAGGGAAGATAAAGTTACGAGTTTTGACATGTGTTGGAAACTAGTTAAAACTTTTGAGCCTAGATCTAAGCTTGCGACAACACTTTAAAAGAAAACAATGGCTTTGATGGTTATGTATGGAAGCAATTAATGTTACTTGACATGTTGAAGCATATGAGAAGCAAAATATTGTTATCTTTGTCATCAACTTGGGTTGTTCACATCACAAATATATCGTGAATTGGCCAAGCAAATCCACTTGAAGTATAATGAGTTGGAGTTGTTATGTCTATGTCATGCTCATGTATGGATGAGCATATCATTCCTATGTATGTGTATATTATATTGTATATATGTTATCTATATGTACGTGGGTATGTTTATAGACATTTACATGAAAGTATTCTTATATGTCATAAAGAATACGAGAGTATGCTAGGTTATATCTCTACATTATCGATATATGCTTGGTCAAAGTTGAGGCTCCTAATTATATGAAATTTTAAGTTTAAGCAGATAAGTATACCTTACGCAGTAATGAACTACCAAGTGTCATTGAGTACGAGTTTTAAGTACTAATTTACATCCCACGAAAGTGGAAATGTCTTAATTTGTCATATTCGAAGTGAGAACTTGCAAGTTTGGGAGGATTTTGAAGCTTAATTGACTATGAGTTATGATTATTGTATGCGAAGGCGTCAGTTGTAGATTAATGGAGTTATGCACACAAGGAGAGTATAGGTGTCGAATTTTTAAAGCAAACTAATTTGTTAGATAATAACACGTGGTTTTAGCTCGTTTTAAGTGATCCAGTTATGCTACGAAAAATAACCTATAAAGGCATGGTGACATCTCGTGCTTACAATATTTTAACTTCAACTTTAGTGAAAAACTGAAAGTGACAAGAAGCCAAAGAGGCCTTCATTTGTAAAACCCAAAAAATCTCTATTTGTCCTCTATTCAAAGGATAATGTTATTTATCATAAATCTTGATAAAAACAATGCATTGTATTTAGAAATAGATATGTAATCGTAAACATTACCAATAATTTGTTGAAGTAGAAAAAGTGTATTAACATCTCTAACGAGGTCAATGTGGACTATGAAAGAGAGAGAAAGGCTCGTGTTTTTAAGTAGCTAGAAATGTACGTAAAACATGTCAATCTATCACTAGCCTTGTCAATGTACTTGTATGCATTTCCGAACCCACATTGACATCCTTTTCATGCATTTCTAAACTAATCTCTTCCTCAAGCATTTGACCATCCTGATCCAACCTGATTGATTATTTGGATTATGTAATTTTAATGGTTGCATACTTCATTCCAATATCCACTGGCACCTAAATGATTAATTTGAATGCAATTCGCTCTAGTGCATAAGTTCTCCTCTATTATGCCCGCTTGCTTCGTATTAGAAGTTAATAGGGTTAGCTTGGGCCTCTAATAATTTCAGAATAGTTGTTAACTAATTCATCCCAAGACCAAGCTCATAATTGCATTGAAATACTTATTTTAGAATGTCTTAAGTAACTCGTTGTTGCAGTTAGTGGCTTTACCCCATTTTCTAAAGGCTTTGTCAAGATAAAGCTTGTCTCTCTCGAACGGTGTGGAGGTGACTAAAAACTAGTCAAATTCAAGAATTCAGAAAAATAAAGGGAAATATGGAAACCTAGGGCTTCCAATAATGGACATCGCAAGTATATGAGCTTGTATTTTAGGTGATCACTCACATTTTCTAAATCATTAGTTTTGATTCATCAAGTTTCTCTCGTAGCAAACTTTAGAGTTCTAAGAGAATTTCCCCACATTGTCTAAAAATAGAGAACACGTTACAAATAAAAAATCATTGAAGCAAAATTATCTGAACCATGCACAATCTCATTTCTTTGTTACATTGAACGTGTGTGTGTGTGTATCTATGGCCACCTTACTATCCGCTCATGATATCAAATGATGTAATAACAAGAGATAGAGAGAAAACACAAATGTTGCTCAAAAAAGCTTCATAGCATCAAATATACTTCATAGAGACTACACTATCACCGCTTGTGATGAACACACTTCTTTCACAAACAAAGAGGGCCACCATACTCTCAAGTAAAATGGAACATATTGTTTAAACTTTAAACTATATATATGATGATTTTAACCCATGTCAAATGTATTAGTGCCAAACAAACTTACAAGTTTGATTAAGGTACATTATAAATCTTTGATTGACGTTGGATTGTGTACAAGTGTAAAATAAATAGATAAAGATTCACCTTGGTATTAATGGAAAGATGCCCAAAGGCTACAAAGAACTCGTACAATAAAATATAACCCTTATACCCACATCAACCAACATGTCGAGTAGTAAAAGCCCTCATGCAAGGTCCTTCCAAGACGTGGGGTGAAAAAAACCATCTTGTTTACAAGTTTATTTATAAATGGATTGCATCTATAATTTCTCAAACCTCTTTTTTTTTTGGAAAAGATATTACATGAAATACGTACATACAAGTAATACATCCTAAGGTTGTACATGAAATACATACATACAAGTAATTACCCTTGATTTTTAACTAAGTTTAAGTTCTAACTTTCAGCTTAAATAAATATGTTGGTCACACAATTTACATTTTATTCCACTTCTTTACTTGCTTCAAGCTCCTTTTTGGCCTCTTTACGATCGTCATACATCTAGAGACTAAACCCATATGCTCTTGAATAATCGTTTGCTCAATCACAAAATGGTAATATGAAGATATGCAAGGTATGCAATGAAAACCTAGTGGACTATGAATATCATGTACTTATTTGTCATACCAACATAGACCTAGGGTCAATTGGTATACTTTGGGCAATCGTTACATGAGTGTACATTTTTTGTAGTTATTTTGAATGTGGGGATGTGTTTTGAATGTGTGCATATGTATGTGTTTGTCCATAGAATTTTCATTCATTTATGAGCATTGATATGCAATTCTATCATGTGACTACGGGGGAATGGGCTGCTTTTTTTCATGTCAGTGGAGTGATTATAAAATCATGTGAAAGAAAGTATGTCTTTGAACCATAGATCTTAATAGCATGGAATGTATGGAAAATAGAGTGCCTTTAACTTCTTGAAATACTCTCCTTGTGCATAAGTTGTTAGCTATACCAATGTTCTCTCAAGAAAACTCACATGGTAAATTTGTCATATCCGTCTATTGCCATAATGTCGTCATTGTAAGTATTACACGAGTGAGAACAATGTAATTCATACCGACAATCGAAAAATACCAATATCTGGTTTTTTTACTGCCTGTCAAAAAACATATTAACAATAGAGAAATTTATGACAAATGTGTCCAAATAAAAAGAGATTGGGAGGTACCACTTCCAATGCACAATGTTCACATAATGCTAGTATAAGTAAACTGGAATATGCACAAATGTCAGGGTACTTGAATTCATCAATTGTTACATGTATGCTCCATTAGGTTAACGTGCCCCAAAATGGATACATTATAATCATGTCAAATGTGAGCATTTTTATACGTTTAAATGTTCTTGGAAAGAATTCACTCCACAATGGAATATATATAACATTATGTGGAGATGTTAAAGAAATGACATAAAAACATCCTTATCATGTAGTGAAATTTGTATGATACATGCAACATAGAAGCCTACATAAGTTGTACTTTTGGCAAATCAAACCAACTAAAAATATTGTATACCCACACAACATCATCATCCACATTTCCAATGCCTCCTATTTGTGGTGTCACAATACAAATAGGAAACATTGGGCAAGTGGCAATCTCCAAAACCATTTTCATGTTGTATGCATTTGATAGGGAATGGCATGGATTACTAATGATTGACTTCAAATACACAAGAGATAGATAGTGGACTCTATAAGATTTTAGGATGTGTAGTAAGTTGAACTATTTATACTAAATGTGAATCTATCATATAGGGATAATAATGACCTTTACTTAACCTACTTGAGTAAAAACAATCGGCCCATTTAATGTGGACCTTACAACAATGAATGTGCATCATTTACTTACTGGGATATGCGTAAGACCTTTACACCCCACATTTATGTGCTTATTACATAGTTGATCGTGCACAAGACCCTCAAACCCCACCATTAGTGTCCCGGTTACGCTAAGGTGTCCAAATCCTAGTAGTAGTTGACACATTGCTCCTATTTATGTACTTGAAAGCTCCTAGATGTCATTGTCTCTTAACCGTATCGACATGTATTCTAATTGTCCAATAATATGGAAAACCTTAACCTTTGCATGCAACATAAATCGCGTTATACATTTTAATCTTCTTGACATGTAGCAACCATCTCAACATTCTGCTCCTCCATATCAATTGAAGAGAAAGAGAGAATATATAGATATATTATTGTCCACATAGACTAAATACAATCAATGGGGTGGGGCGAGGATCAAACAAAAGTTTTCTCATATTGAACATATATCCATACATACACAAATAGATAAGATTTTATGATCTTCAAATATAATGTAGAAGACCAAAAGTAAAACATTTTCATGTCATATGTGTAAAATTGAGTAATGACTCTCTTCTCTATCTTCAAATATTTTACTAGTGAGCATTAAAATTGAGAGTGCGCATTGATTATGAAGGAAATTTTCATATGGATTGGACAAAAAAACTTAGATATGTTCAAAGGTGAAGCCTTTCATCAAATTGTGATAAACTTGTGAACATGTTCAACGTGAAATATGCATAATAAATTAGTCTTGTTGCATGTGGGGATTGTCATGAACATAAAAAAGGGCGTAGATTATATTGGGGATTTGAGTCTATGCATTATATTTTAGCTCATAGGTTATCACTATAGTCATAGAATTATACATATATAAACCCATTCAACATATATCATTGCAAGCAAGTGGTGAACATGCATAATTTCCAACTGGCAAACATGCGGTACTGCTAGATGGTGAGCATGCACAACACTAGGAATATTGTATGTAAGGAAGTTTGGACATCCTCAAACTATTCTAGTTTATTGCCAATTTTTAGTTAATGTGTTCTAAACCATTCATGTTCTTCTTTTATACATTAAAAATTCCTTTCTTTATTTATGTTTTCTTTGCTTAATGGTTTTTATGTTTAGCATTGACACCAATACCCCATCTCATATCAAAGAGAACTTGAGTGCCTCATGCATATGGAAGATAAGGTGCAATATATGACAAACAACATATTAGGTTCTAGCATGCACTAATGAATGCAGTTTCCCCATTCGGAGAAGAAGCAGGCTTTGTAGTTTGGTGCAACATATTTACTATAATATATGAAACATGAACGACAATACCAAGGGCTAAGTTTTAGGAAATCATGGGAAAATGTGGAATTCCAATGCACATGAAAGGAGTAGTTCCCAGTAATACCAACAAGATGTAAGTTGAAGACGCATGAAGGCTCTTGTAGTGTGTTTATGGGCACTAAAGGAGTCAATAAGGATGCCATGGATCATGATTAATCTATATATTTGGTTTGTGTATTGACTAACTATAAGAGTTCATTCAAGAAGCCTTAGGAGAATAGTGAACAACCAACCATTGAGCATTTCAAGTAATGCTTATTATTTATGGAGATGTGCAGGATTGAAAATCGTAAAAAAACTCAATTGTATCTTAATTTCGGGTCTTTCTAATTAAATTGAAATTGCGAAAATACGACCTCCATAATACATATGTTTTTTATGGTTATTCATTGATGTTCAAAAAATGCTCATTGATGTATCCTATGTTTGAATCATTTCTTTATATCTTGCAAAAATTTTGTTCATGTGTCTTTCAAACCATTTTACTTGCTTCTAATATAATTTTAGGAACTCAATAACCCTTTTTATGTACATGGCCTCGCTAGAAGTGATCCGGTGCGGGCTCATAATTGTATATTTGTCCTTAGTTTGAGTTTTGACAAGCATAATACATTATTAGTTTTGAATCACTAATGTACTATGCATGCAAAGGTTTTCCAATACAATGAAGAGAGAGAGAGAGAGAGAGAGAGAGATTCTATCATCACCTTCAAAGGTCAAATATGACCTATGAGACCAAAAAGATTACATTTCATGTAATACATGTGAAAGTGAGTAACAACTCTCGATGTTCAAGAACTTTACCAATGAATGTTGCAATCGAGGGGCACATTGTGATTGCGTTTGTGTGTGTGAGAGAGAGACTAGGATAGAAATTGATATTTTTTAAGTGTTCATAGAGAGCAAAAGAGTTTTTTTTTCTTAAAAAAAGATACTACATCAGTACGAAGAAAGTGGCATGTTTTTTTATTTTTTATTTTTTTCCAAAAATAAAGATACTATATTAGTATTAGAAAACGTCATAAGGCTATACATACATACAAGATATACCACAAATCCCCTTTATTTTTATAAATTCTAACCATCGGCTTAAATAAATACTTTGGTGTTGAGTAAAACCACTCCACTTTATCAAAAAGCTGTCTATAAAATATACGTATGCCCCAGATGGCATAAAACTCCAAACGCTTAAGCTCCGCTTGGTGTGTATTATCTTTTATACTATCCAACAAACCTCTAATATTATGCACAAGCTTTCTCCAAATTCCTGAAATTATTTTGACAGGTCTTTCAGTCACATTTTGAAATACCTTCAAACATCGAGCCTTCCAATTGTTAACTTAAATATAATCATTTTGTTTTAATATGTCCATGATTTAAGAGAACAAAGGAATAAAGATTAAAGAGAGAAAACTAAATAATGGAATATTGTTTGCTATACTAGACATGTTGCTTTGGAAAAATCTACAGTAATACATGTTAACTATCCAATGTTTCTCAACAATTGTTACAACACATGCCTAAAATATTCCAACATGAGATAAGCTAACTGCTATGTCAAGGAAAATGTAGGCCTTGAGTTGCCGATGTTGGACAAGAATAAATCAAGTAGACATGGAGGATAAATTCTCCATGAAGAAATGGGGCCCAAGCTAATGAATTAAGTTTAATGTGTTTATTTTGCTACCATTAATTAAATGGGCGAATTGCTACATTGCTTCACTGTTTCAATTATTAATAATTCAAATATCTTATTATTACCATAATTATGTATATATTCTTAGAACAAAAGAAAGTAGAAAGTTCGGAAAATAATGGTCTTGAAACTTGTTTCTCAAGTTTATGATAAGGAAGAGAAAACTTTGTTAAAACATGGGATAGGTCAAATTTAAGTTGTGTTAATTTTGTTTTTGGTGAGTTCTTTCTTAGAATATGCAAAAAACATTTGAAGGTAAACAAAAGATTGTTTTTTATTTGTCAATACATTACATTGCAAAACACTACAAACATTTTTTTGAGACATTAAGTTAGAGTATGTTTCATACGAGAGTTACGGGAGAAGAAAAATTCTTACACGAAAACAAAAACTATTGGTCGCCTTCTTTGTTTGGTAATTAAAATGTCAAAGTCAACTTAAAAGGACAATCAATGTTTTACTCTTATCTAGAATTCAACAAGGCTTTTGACACAATTTGTTTGGTGATTAAAATGGGAAAGTCAACTTAAAAGGACAACCAATGTACTACTCTTATCTAGAATTCAACAAGGCTTTTGACACTATCTAGACTTTTGGTTTGGAGTATCAACACACATCAAAGCAATGGTTGCCCAATTATACCAAGAAGTAGCGTGCAAGTTCAAGATACATGAAGGAAAATAGAGTTCATGAGTCCTATAGATTTTACAAGAGTACATATTGGAAGTAAGGAGGACAATACCTCAAAATCCCCTCCCCAATGAGAGATCTAGAAATGGTTTGTAAGTGGCACACTAAGCAATATCCCCATGTGCAAATAAACAAAATGAAGTGGACATGGAACCATGTTTTTAAGTCTTCCATATGCATGATTAGGGAAGATTGCTTTATAAATGCGAGTTCCATTGATCATATTAGTTGCATATGGATGCTTGTATATCTATCATCATGCCCTAAAAATCTCCATCTCTTATTCAGTTTGAACTTTGACCTATGTGAATTATGCAAACACCCACTGTCTTGGCATCAAATAACAAGGCGACAAAACTTGCCATATCTAAGATCTCTCTCTCTCTCTCTCTCTCTCTTCAAGTTGTCGGTGTGGTTGCACAATAGCATAAAGTTCATAAATTTGAAAGAACGAAAGTTCGATCCTTCTATGGGACAACCTTCGTTCCATGTATCATTGTCATCTCTTCTAATATGAAGTCATTGGTATCGTGATGGATTTTACCAGATCCAATCTCAGATTCAATGACCATGCTTGATTTCCAATATATAAATTTGTCTAGTATACGATTTAATGAGCTCTCAAATCTAATTGGTAAGGTAAAGATATTTTTTATGAGCATAACTCTAGTGTGCTAGCATCGAAAACTAAATCATTGAAAGAACTAAATTTACCATTACTCCAACTCTATCTAGATGTCATTCTAAAGAATTCTAAACACGGAATCCCAAATATTCTAAACATATTTCGTTCGTGTATTTTGAGTATTTCCCCAATATCAACAAATGTAATCTTGTGAACTTACCACAAAACACATTGTGATTTGTGGGAATGGCACTGAACCCATGATGAGCATCAAACTTGGGTTCTCTTGCCTTTATGACTTGATGCAACCATGTAACCACCAAGGTAACATCCAAAGAGACAAAGAGAGTTGGGTTAGAAGTGAATGTATGGTTTACATGGCACGTTATGCAATGTATATTGTAGTGGTGTTAAGGTGTTTCATCTACCATTCGGTGCAAGAGTGTTTCTTTTTTTCCAAAAAAGGACACTACATTAGTATTAAGAAATGCACCTTTCGTTAATGATCCCCTTCCATAAATTCTAACTGCTGGCTTAAATAAATACTTTGGTGTAGAGTAGAACCACTCCTCCTTATCAAAAATCCGTCTATAAAATATTTCTCTGTCCCAGGTGGCATGAAACTCCGATTGTTTGAGCTCCGCATGTTGCACATTACCTTTTATATTATCCAAAGAACCTCTGAGATTATGCATAATCTCTGTCCACATCCTAGAAATTATTCGGGCAAGTCTTTTAGTCACATTTTGAAAGACCTTCAAACATTGAACCTTCCAAATATACCAAATTGTGATACTACTTACCAATTACCATATTTCAAGTTTATCAGTCTCTATTTGTGGATTCAAAGGTATCAATGTTTTTTGCATCAAACCATGTCTCATTGCAATAACATTTGCAACTCCTCTTGTTCATATACCATTGGTTTATCTTGTACCACCACCTACAATAACGCTTTCCAAGTATACAATGCGCGGGGATATGCTGGTATTAACAGTCTTATGATTCTTTTCCATATTTCCATCGCAAAACCACGACTCCACAAACAATGCTTAGTAGTCGATCCGTACAAAAAGGGCACATATTGTCTACATTCCCCTTTCGCCAACCATTAACTGGTAAGGGTGTTTCTTGTTATAGAGAAAGAAAGAAATATATATTAATGTCTTTTAAGAGGCCAAAATGGCCTGCAAAACCAAACAAGAGATTACATCTTAGGTGTTTTCTCCTCTTTCAGAACAACAAATCAAAATAAAATAAATGTTACTATGTAAACATAAAAGTAAATAAGATAAAAGAGATTAAAGAATCTTTTTATCCACATGTAAGGTTCTCAAGTCAGATCTATCATAACTTTTGTCTTTGAAATATCTCTAGCATAGGTCAATCCAGAATGGAGAGGTCTCTGATGTGAGGGAAGCACCTGCGGGAGATAATGGCTTTAATCTGTCTATGACAAGGGTGGTAAGATCGTGGTCCATGGGGCCAGGGCCTATGTGCACAAGACAAATTTCTATTGCCCAAACTATTGGTAGGAGGGAAAGAAAGAAAGAAAGATATAATGATGTCTTTTAAGATGCCAAAATGGCCTATACGGTTGAACAACAAATTACATCTTGAAATGTTTACCTCGTCTTTACGACGAAATAACCATGTTATCCAAGCACTTAACGATTGTGAAATTAAAGAGAGCAAGAGAGATTATCGTCTTTAAAAGGCCAAAATGGCCTATAAGACCAAACATGAGATTACATCTTAAAATGTTCTCATCTTTGATAATAGCAAACAAAAGTAAACATGACTAAGTAAAAAAGTAAATAGAATTAGAATTAAGACATGACTAAAGAATTAAGTCAGATTTAATGTACTTTTTGTCTTTGAAAAATCTCTAGCATAGGCCGATCTAGAATGGAGAAGTCTCCAAAGCAAGAGAAGCACCTACCATGGCAAGAGATAACGACCTTTATTTGTCGAAGACAAGGGTCATGTGTGGTGAGATCGTGGTCAACGAGGCCAAGGCCTACGCCATGACAAATTACTATTGCCCAAACTATTGTAACCCCTTTGCAAGGCCGTAGGGTAGTCTTACAACATCTTAGAATGTTTAACTTAGATAATAGTGATGATTGTGTGCGAAAGACAGAATGAAGGAATGCCGGTTATAACACCATCTCATAGATGTCAAAGTTCCTCTACAAGTATCATATACAGATAAAGATGCAATTTGATAAAAACAATACAAGAATTGTCTCAAGAGATAGTATTTTGCCTACTACATAAATAATTTTGTATTTGCGGGTGATTAGTATGTCATAACAACAGAATGAAACAGACAGATTTGTAATTCTACAATGTCATAACTACCCATTTCACCAGCATCATCTATCTAATTCAGAATAAGTCAAACAATTGGACCTGAAGCAAATATATTGATAAGACCTCGGAAAACCTGAGCTGAAAGTCGATGAGCGGGGAGAATCTCTCCATCAACATTCCAAATACTTTCTTCACCTTGTGAGATAAAGTTGAATTGTGGGGTCTGCATTTTAGAGAAGACTCCTCTAAGCTGATCATTTATCATAGCTAATGCATATGCTTATGGACGAAACCTATTATTGAAATACCTTATATACTTCAATAAATTCAAAGTCTAATGGATGTCCATCTTCTCTCGTCAACTGAATCAAGTGCCTGGTTATGAATCATCAACAAAAAGCATTTCCATCGTAAAACATAGTTCATGCCTTTAAAAAGATCCATAGCAAAAGGGTTTAGCAATAATGAAAGGCATATTTAAACGGAACTAACAGATGAGGCAAATTTTACCACAAGTAAGCCAACCGTGAACAATTCTTGATAAGGATCAAATGCATGAGGCCATCCGCAAGATGTGCATTTGCAGCTACTCCATTAGGTGCTTTGTCATTCCGACAAGACATTACCGCAGCTCCTATGCTTATGAAAGAACCCTTGGAATGCTTCCACCTTGAACCCTTTTCGGAGGGATACATAGATAACAAAGATCTTTCATCTATTTCTGAAAAGTCGAATCCATTCATACAGATACTGCAATTGGAACCACAAATCATTTTTCCTAATCGCCCTTTCAATGGGCTTCCCTTTTGCAAATTGTTAGAGGATGAAGTGCTTGTATTTCTTTCTGGAATCTCAATAAAAGATACCTCAGCCTCGTACAACCTGGCATTATATCTTCATATTAGATTCGACCAATTTTGTGTTCATTTTATTTCTCATAAATAATAGAAAAGGATACACAAATAGTTACACAACCACTGCACAATTCTCTGTAGACAGTCAATCAAACAAGAACCAAAGAAATGCTGCACAGAAAATGAGATTTACCTATTGGAAGGAATCATGAGATTGACCACCCTTTATTGGAGTGGAAGAGTGAGAACTCCTTTGATTTGTAAACATGCCATGTTCTTACACCCACCAATCCACTGACGAATACATAAAATATACCGCACAAGGTGGTGCAACAGCACACGAGGGATTCATGTATCAATGTGATATACACTTTCTCATTGTGATATTATTATCCTATGGGATGGCCACAAGGTCATTAACCCATAGACTCAAAAGCGGATCTCCCAAAAATACATAGCTCTTTCTGCACATTATAACACATTCCTACAGATTGGATACTTCCAATGACCTCTTCTCTTAATTACATTTATTTCAAGAACCCTTCTGTTCAGTTTACTCCATACTCAAAATCAATAAAGGTAGCCTTATATTCATTAAACAAGCTGTTGGAGAATGGAATATTTCCATGGAACACCTATGGTACTCAATTTTCTTTCATCCATTTTAGATATCTGTTGACAGTCTTGGCATCTTTACTGAATATACACAAACCCATCATCAAAAAGGAGCCTTCTTCAGGAAAAATATACACTATCCCTTTTATCTGAAACTTCCACCTCTCTCACTCGCCCCATTATAGTCCCTATTTGTGAAATTTTACTAATTTCGCCTCAATTTCTGTAACTTCTCATATAATCTTTCTCTAAAAACCCCACATCCCCCCCCTCTCTCCCCCCTATTCCATAATCATCTTGCCCACTCGTCTCTATCATGAAATTCTTTTAGTTTTCCTCAATTTCTGCAAATGCTCACTTAAAGTTTAAAGTTTTTATGGAAGATATCAGCTGAAGTTTCAAATGTGCACATGTCATGACATCTCAATATTTATGTTAAATATAAACATTCTCCAACTTTCCACATGTTTTTATCTTCAACATATCCAATCCCAAGTTTCTTATTTCCAACTTTGGGCAAACTCTGAAACCATTTACACTTTTTCAGTTTGTATTCTATACTATAAGTACACTTTTGTACAAGCACACATGCACACGTATTTTTAAAACCAAATAAATATAAGACATTTGAAAAAAGGTTTTTGAATTTACTTGTGCTGGGCAAAGACTTTTGTCCCTGCATAATCATATCTCATTGGGCCCATCCAACGATGTGGCTCACTTTCCTTAATTATATCCCCATAAAATCCATATCTGCAAGATAGATAGGGAGAAGAGATTCATGACACTACTAGCACAAACTATCTCTTATCAATATAGGCTGACTGACTTTTCTTTCAAGAATATTTTACCCAGCAAAAGATGCAGCATAGCGTATGCGAGGTAGTTCCTCTGTAGATGTGGATCTGCTTTTCCAACTGAGAAGACGCACAATATCAAGTGGCACACTCTCACCAAGGATAATATGCAGGGAACAGGTGGCAGCATCTCGAGATCCAGTTGTACTGATTCATATGTACATTCAACAGAAAAATGAACCTAGCTGAAATTTGTACAACATGAATTAGTCAGTATAAATCTTTTATATTTCCAAAAACCTGACAGCAATCGAATCTGTTGATCCAGCAGGAATAATGCCAATTCTAAAGGTTTCATTAGGAAATACAAATGCAGAATTTGATGGATCCCCTTCTCTACCTACACAAGCAAAAGAGAGATAATCAGTAATTCCAAATATCATGTCTGTGCATATATACATATACAAACTAAGCATGCACGTCAAAACTTTATGGATCTTCCTCACATTGTGGGTCAGTTTATCCTCTTTTAAGTGAAACATAATCCAGAATAGTAAAGTGCTTCAGTAGAACGCGCATATTAATTACAAATCTAACTTTTGGCTTAGATTTACTCAAGGTATTCTTAGCAAAAGTCACATGCATGATAAATTATCAATTAGACTTCATGTTATTCCACATTTTTGTGGAAATAAAAGCTCATTAGATCAGACTGCACAAAAATCTTGTTTCCTTTGTCTTCCTTCTTTGTGTATCCAATTGTAACAATTACATCAGACTTCTTTTTTATTGTTCATAACAGAGGTCCCTTTTCTTCATCAAAGAACGAATGCATCACGCCTCACAAACATTCTAGGAAAGAAGGATGTGATGACCACTCTAGTGGCCAAGTTCCATATATGGTTTTCTTTCTCCCATGTATTGAATGACCAGCCAAGTGGCCAAGTCCCATGTATGATGCATTTGTTCTTCGATAAAGCAAGCATGCATGATACTCAGCCACTTGAGTGGTCATTCATTTCCTTATGCCTCGCAAACATTTTAAGAAATACGAATGCGATGATCACCCCAATAATCAGGTTCATGTACAGTTTCTCAATCAAAGAAAAAATGCATTGTGTCTTGCAAACAACATTCGAGGAAATACGGATGCAATGACCTCCTGAGAGGCCAAGTCTATGGGTTTGGATGAAATCTGGACATACTTTTGTTAATAGCTTGCATGTATAAGCAAAGAAAAACAAATTAATCTAGCCATAGCCTGTCGGGCATGATACCCAATCCAATTAGTGCAAGATCATCAAATTCATCTGAATTGAAAGGGAACTCCCCAGAATAAGAGGAAAAAATTGGAAGAAAAAATAAAAATGAAAACAAAACAAAATAAATAAAGATGGGCAGGGCCTGGCAGGTGGTTTGGAGTGAAAAATCCCCAAAAGATGAACATTGTAGTATTTCATGTGGTTATGCAAGAAATATGTCAGTAAGAATACCATCCATCTGAACTCCGTTGAATTAATTAAGAGGGTTCATGCAAGAGCCTTATTAATCTCCATGAGTGTGTAGCCAGACCATGCTCTTTTAGGCTCCTAGATCAAGATTTATTTTTACTTTGAAAACATCATGATAGCCACATCAGATTTGAATATCTTGATTTGTTATTTATACAAGAAACATCTTGAAACAAAAGTATGATGCTTTCCATAGTTTAGGCATTATCCAAATCTTCATTACTCATAAAGGTAATATTAAACAGTAGTTTCACAAAAAGACAGGAATGTCTGGAAGGCTTACTCATTTCTCCTCTGCCATCTGAGCAAGAGTCTGATTGCATGACAAAACCTCCATCTTTATAGTATATAGATTCATCATTCCCAGCAGAGGTAAATTCATTGCATCTCATTGGTGAATTAAGAGTGTGATTTTCAATGTGATTATCTTCTGAACCCGAGAGACGGATGTACTTAGAGCTATTGGAATCCTTCAAGCTAGTATATTTCATCGTTATATCATCCATACATGTGGATGAATCTGCAGATGTTTCTTTCACACCAGTACTCTCTGGTTTGGGAGGATATTTTGCTCTATGGCGGCGCAACAAAAGACCATTCAGAACCTCATTGAAGAGCCCATCGCCACCCTGAAACACAGGGCTCCAGCTATCAGAGGAAACTGAAATTTGAGGACACTTCAATCAGAGTTGAACAACGATAGTGTGAAATATCGGTCGGTATTATTTCAAAATAACCCTTATAAGGTTTTGCTGATCATGAAGTTCGATTAGGTTATGTTATTGGCATTTTACCAAATTTTTATTTTGATGTATATATATACATGTGTACTTTGACATAACACCATGGAGACAATTGGACACAACAACATTACAACTAGAGTTCCACAAAGTTTATTGTTCTCTTATTACAAATATTCACCTCTAATGTAAAAAAAATCCTAGAGAGTTCAGACAAGGTAACTTTTCCATGTATTTAATTTCATGTAAAGAGAATTTGCAACTTGGTTCTTCTGAAGTTTTACAGCAAGTTTTTGTTAAGTCTTTCTTGATTCTTGTTTATAACTAGTGTTTTCACAACTTTATTGAGATGTTTTATCCATCAACGCATTGGGTTTTGGTTCCTTACCACAATGACGACTCCATCCAATTTAGATAATTCATCATCGCTAGCTCTGTTCAACACTTCAAATGCATGCCTCACTCGTACCGTCTCTAATACCTGATTCACAGCACACAGAGAGGAGTTCATTCACAAATAGCCTTAAAAATGAAGTTTTTCATAATTCATTCAAGCATACCTTTGTGTTAATATTTGCTTGTTCAAAAAGACTGGACACTTCTTTCCAGGTTTTTAAAGCAGTTTTCTTGCCACTGTGTGGGTTAATTATCACCTTCAAGATTGAACATAGCATCAGTCCTACTTGCGATGTATGTTGATGGTATCTCTCAGCCAATTTTTTCATTTAAATTCTTGCATCAGCCCATGAGCCTTCATTCACATTTGGCTGGGAAACATGTGCCAAAGAGAAGCAAAGGCTAACATGGGGATAAGCACAAACATATCTAAATTACCATAACAATGATATTATGAGAAGTAATAAATATTTCCAAATACCAAGAGATTTTTTGGTCGTTTCCTGTCTCTCTCAATAAGGGATTGTAATTTGTTTGCCCACCTCTCACACACTTCTTTATTAGTATGGAAAAACTTGAAAGACATTGGGATCCAAGTACCCTTTCGGTTGGAGGAATTCGTGCATGCAAAAACTGTAAAGTGATACACCTAAACATGACTATGTTATGTTTAACCCTTCATGACATAAGGATATTGGAAGAATAAACAACAAATAAGATTCCATTAATATCTTCTCACCCCATTAACTCCTGTTGCTGATTTATCTTGATCACAGGACCCCATTGAACCTAATTTAACACCATATATTTCTGAAAGTTCCAAACAATTTGAAGTTTCTTCATTATTTAAAAATGTCCAGCAACAAATTGTTTCTGTACCCTAGAAAACAAGGTCAAAGGTTAATCCAACTGAGGAAATAATGTTTTTTTTTCTTTATGGAAGATGAGTTAAAATATGATGACATTGCTTTCTATTAAATACGAAAATAATCATTAATCATGAACACTTGCTAGTCATTGTGAGACATGAGACAAGAGAAAACAGAGTTGCAATTTTCTGAACCATGTATATGAAACTATCATGGATCACTCTGATAGGATGTAGGCCTATGGGTATATAAAAGAGCTATAATACACACGCACACACATATACTTTGGTGGACAATAATAGCTAGTCATCAAGCACATAATAAGAAGCAAATGAAAGTTTATGGCAACAATGAGGAATAACAGGAGACATTTTCAATCTATAATAGTGGATACAGTAAAGAAGAAAAAGCTATCTGCTACAGACCAACAGTCGGCCTATGAACCAACTTGGTAGTACAAGTAATACTGTCATTATGCAAATGTCAAGATTCGAGAGGTATTAGATCAATCCTAAACAGAGACGTTGAAAAGACAACTTTTACGTTCAGATTCTTACCTTCCAACAACTTTTAACCCGAAATGCTTTAAGTACTTATGCAATTGCCTAAAGCAACAGTCAATCTCCAAACAACATTTTACCTGCATATTTTCGAGAGGCTGCCAAGCTAAAAAATCAGATGATAAAATGGTAGAAACTGATCCCAAAGGATCCAAATGGAAATTTTCTTCCAATAAGATGTCATCATTATTGTTAACAAAGGTTGAAACTCCACCAATACTCTTGTAATTGACATGTTTTCTCTTGTTTTCCTTAATGATCTTTAATAGATGTAACATCTTACTCTCGTCTTCTGTTTCCGATAACCGAAACACACCTTCCATAACTCTGATTTTTTTTCTGTGTAAAATCGGCCTTGTAGACTTCCTGATATAGCACTGTAAAATATGTTCCCTGTAACAATGAATAAGCATATCAAATGAACAAATCATCCATCATATATATGGCTCCAGTCAGCTTATCAACGTTTGACATATCCATTTTGTGTAAGCTTTGGAGAGTAAAAACCATGACAGTTTTGCTTCTACTGCAATTATCAAGGATGTAAACGTGTTTTAAAGTATATGGGCTAGCATAAAACAACAAAAAACTTAAAGATTTTTGAAAGTCCAACCCAAAGGAAAAGAGAAATGCAAGATATTTCAAATAGTTCAAGTAGTTTTTAGGCCTATGCATCTTCACTAGATATTATTATGAAGTGAATTAAAAATTCTGTTCCAATGTAAATTTTGTGCTGCCACAATTTTGTGAAACATATGCAGAAGGATATTGATCATAACTGAATAAATCATGGATCCATGGACAATGTTCCCCGAGTTATGTTGGATAGAACCCTCCTTTTAGAGTTGCCCTGAATCCTTTCTTTATTAATGAAAGAAAGACACTCTTTATCACTGTCCTATAGCCCTTGTTACAAGAAAGATCCATACAAGCCCTGAATATGTCATAATCATCTGTACATGCACTATGCGTGAAATTTGGAATTTCAAGAATATCCATCCAAGGATCAATGATGAGAAATTTAGCATTCAAGAATGTATATGGTCACAGAAACTCAAACCTTTATATAATACTGTTATGACATTGTCATGAAATGGAAAAGAATTTATCATAAAATCATCCTTTAGGCTATTGTTTCCATCTTTAGATAGGGATTTATCTTTACCTAAATGATGCAAGTCTATTTTGATCAAACAAAAAGACAGAATAAAGAAACACGCTTGTAAGGCCAGATTGGAAAATACAAAAAGTTATATCAAAACAAAACACTCGATTCTAAACGAGTGTAAATATTTTTTTTGTTCAAACAATCAATTGACTGACTCCAATAAAGTTCCTATATATTGTTTCGCAAGCTCAGAATATAAAAAAATTTGAGGATTCTTACTCTTTCAGTTAGAAATAGATCTTTGCCCATTGAGAGAAGCAAAAAACAATTGGAATCCTAGATTTGACAATAAATCAAATAGTGGTTATATCAATAAAAAAACACATACTTATCGAGGAAAATGGGGTAGTTGCCTCAAACGTTAGTGGTACAATTGTTTCATTTCCAAAGAATGACAAAGAAGAAATGTGATGCGATGATCTTTTACGATTGAACTCTCTTTCAGTCAGGAGCAAAGATCGTAACCTAGACAACAGCAATAAAAACAATCTTTCTTGCTTGACTGATGCAATATTTCCGTGTATCTATCCAGTACATGTGAATGCCGTGGAAGAAACGGAAAGAGAAAAAAAGAAAAAGAGAGAGAGAGAGAGAGGAGAGGAAAAATAGATAGACTTACCTGAGAGCAAGATGAGTGCAAGGAGCTGAGAGAAGCATGAATGAATTGCTGATGCTAAGATCATATCTTTGACTCTCTCTGTCCAGTAATCGGATTACAGCTTTTGAAATGTGTCTTTTAAGCAGCCTTTTTTCTTCACATGTGTTATTAGAAGAGTTACCCCAATCGAATCTTGACCCAAACTCTTCCAAGTCAAGTCAAGTCAAGTCAAGATTGACCCTTCCTCAATCGACTAAAAGCCTTCTCAAGTTCTCTCTTTTTTTATTACTAGAATTACCTTGCCCTATTGGTTAGTTATAGTGCTAGCCCTGGGTCTTGGGTTCGACACCAATTTTCTCACCTCTCAATTATTCCTCCATAGAACATACATATATCCTCGGACTTAATTTACTGGATGCCATTATGGAATGTAGCAGTCGAATCCATGACCTCCTACTCTCTCTCGCCTCTCGGTCAATCAAATCTCTTGTCATCTCTGATTAACCCCATGTACATCCTCTACATAGGCCTTGCCATGTTTGCCTTGTCTCTTGCGGTCTACACAATATACCTTTTTGTTATGTCTTTGCACCCCCCCCCCCTACGTCAACGATCTTATCGCCTTCATCACCACGTTCATATCGCAAACGTGATGAACCCATCATAACTTGGCATCATGATCTCTTATTATAGCCAATGATGACATTCGTAGCGTATTGTTGTCTTTGCATCAAGGGACTTGACCTCGCTTGGGTCTCAAGATTTCTTATACACACTTGCCAAAAAGGGAAGGCCAATGATGATATTATTTCCTTCCTCGACATTGACGACTCGACCCTTTAGGATTTATTGTAGCCTCTTGGCTCAAACCTCTTGTGTTTTCATTTTGCCACTTCTATTTCTTACATTCCCCTTGCCCCTACCACTTCAATGGAGGGATCTTACTAGTGTATTAGAGCTCCCATGTAAAGATGGACTTGTATTAGAACTCAACCTTTGGGAACCATGTAAGCTATGTACATCTACGAATTGTCTTATCATAATTTTATAGTGCACGTCCTTCCTTGAAGGTAACAACATCAATCCTTGAGGGTAAAGATATCATCACTTTCATCATCACATTTATATAGAGTGTTATTGTCTACACTTAACATTGTGAGGGGCGCAACCTCGCGATCTTGTGTAAGCTAAGGTTCCTATCATCTGCACCGTCATGTTCATACAAGACTCGTGGCTACATCAACAAAGCAAGGGATTTGCCTTGACTTGACCAAATGATCTCATCACAATTCACAATTATATAATCTCGTTGTCTACATCAACAAAGAGAGTGACTTCACATGACTCCACTTCAAGATCTCATACACGCACTTAGCTTCAAAGAGAGTAAAAGGATATTTTTGCTTGACTGCCACAAGTTCGTGAGTATTATTACAACCTTGAGAACTTGACTAATATAAATTGTCAACAAAACAACCTTCAAATGACATCAATGATGTTCTTAATGTAACTAACAACCTTGGACCATGGGAAATGTAATCTCTTTTAGGACTTTGGTTGAAATGTAGATCGAAGGATGTTGCTGGCACATTTACACGTAGTGGGGGTGGCTTCCTTTTACTCAAAGAGGAGATAAACTTCGGGGAGATGTTTGGAGAGGTGAGTGAAAGCTTTTGCCTTATTCTTGCTAGAAACTGGGTGTGTAGATCATACTCTCATCTAATTAATGGTGATATTCATAAAGACGTATGTGTCATAGAACCTAAAGTCAATATCAAATGGCAACCCTGTTAGCAATTATGGTTGGTTGTTAACAACAATGACAAGTTACAATTGTCAATGTTTAATGTTGGCAATTACAAGCAAGACCCTTGGGCACTATATAGTTATGAATGGGACAATGTAAAAAGTAACTACCCAAAAATTGACATTTATATTAACAAAATTTTGACTTCACATGACTCATAGCCAACTACACTTCCAACAAAGGGGCTCTTGGTCTTTCCATTATTGCTCTTAAAATTCAACATATAGCCATTGGGTTGGATATCCATGTATCATATAGGCAATTTGTAGACATAACATAGGCGAGGATGGGTAGTCCTAGACCTAACCTTCTTGAAACCATACAATGGCTCATTTCCTTTATACATACCTCCCTTCAAGTTGTACGCTCATCTCCTTTTGGTTCTTGGAATGGGATCTCTACCAACACGGGGGTATTTATGTACTGGGAAACTCCCAAGAACAACGTGCTTGCATTGCTTGACAATTTAAATCCATACTAGATGCTACCTGCAATATACCTCAATTCCTAAAAAGTTAAAGGCACAAGGACACCAACAATGAAAAGAGTTTGGGCATATTATAGGAAGGTGAGATTTGCCAACGATATACGTCCATGGAAAATACAAAGACTCGCGGAGACATCTTCTCGTTCTACCCATGCACCGAACTTATTATTATTATTATTATTATTATTACTAGTGTTAGTTATGATTCGTAGCAACGAAATGCATATACGCACGAAAACGAACGGTAAGAACTATGGCGACAAAAAAGCGACGGTGGAGAAATTAGTACAAGGTAAGGTAGTTTAGTTAATGATCGAGGATAGCATGGCAGTGTAAGTGGTGAAAATATTGAAGGAAACATGGGGGGGGATTTTGGAGCGACCGATGGGGTGGTTTGGGCGGCTGGCCGGCCATCCAGATATGAATTTATTTGGATTGGATGGCCAATTGGCTTGGCCTCACCGTTTCACGTGTTCTCTTGTTTTTTTATTATCATTTCCATCTCCTTTTTTTTGTTTTTACTTCTTCGTTTATCATCCATCCCTTTTCCTTTTTCTTCTTCTTCTTCTTCTTCTTCTTCTTTTCTGACCAATTCCCAAATTGCGTTTTTATTTTTATTTTTATCTTTATTCTTTTTGCGGGTTGTCCTTTTACCCTGTTCTTCTTCCTTCTTCTTCTTCTTCTTCTCTCTTGTCTGCCATTCTGACGCTGTCGAGAGGTCGATTCTCGATTCCGAACAGGTACTTATCATCCCGTTTTCTGATTCTCTTTCTCCGGTGACCAAACCCCCTTTTTTTAGGGTTTCCCTATGTCCAGGAATACTCTTTATCGTGCTGTTTTTTTATACTTTTGATCCTCATATTATCTATCGATGATCTATTCATATCCACGATTTTAATCTTTCTACGCCCCCTTTTTTGTAGATCTAGATTGCTGGTTCCTCATTCATTGAAAAGGGGAAAATAGAGATAAAGAGTCTCCACTGACCCTCGATCTGATTGCGTGCCCTGTTTAAATCAATACCGATTCTTTACAACACAGTGAATAACAGGGCACGTTTCTTTTAGTGTCTACCAGATCCATTCGACAAATCATTTTGATTCAAGGAATAATAATAAGAAAAGATATGGAGTCTAGCAAGAGAGCCGTGGATGCTTATAAGAGGACTCGTCTAGTTGATCTTGTGATAACAGATGACGATAAAGTGGCTCCTATGTATCGCATGGATGAGATTGCTGAAATGCTGAGAACTTCAACGAGTGATTTGATTCACGAGGTGGTGGAGTATACCATGAAACGTCTCGGCAGCAAGAGCCCTCGTGTTAAGCAAAAAGTGAGTTTTTCCTCCCTTGTATGTAAATTTTTATACATGCATAGAGATACATATAACTAACTTTTGTTTTTTGCAAGATTGCCACATAATGTCTTCAACTCATGAAAATAACTGATCCTTTTGGTTGGCTGCTTGGTTACTAGTAAGATTCCTTAGATTGTTTTCAAATGGTGTATACAACTAGTTTTATTTATTTATTAGTGATTTTCTATAAGTAGTTTTGTTTGTTTATTTGCTAGCATTGCCTCATATTGTTTTCAACTCTTTTGTATGAATTTTTATTATTTTTAGCTCTCTGTTTCCTTTGCACGTTTTTTGCTCTTGTATATAACTAGTTTTATTTGTTTGTTTGTGTGCACTTCCTCCTTAATTTCAACCTCTTAACTAGTTTTGTTTATTTGCCAGCATTGTCTTACATTGTTTTCAACACTTTGGTCTTTGAAAATGGATTTGTAAAGCCATTGTTAGCACCGCATTGTATTATTTTCCATCTTTGGGATGTGGAAGGGGAATTTGTAAAGCCATTTTTTAAGAGTAAACTGCTATGTGCATCGTCTCAAACTGAAACTACGAAGAAAATGAATTATTTCCCTTCTAATCTATCTAGTTTTGTTTATTTTGTTTCCTGTGGCTTATATTATTTTTGACCTTGGGTTTAGGAAGCTCGAACAGAATTTGTGAAGCTATTATTAGCACTGTGAATTTGTAAAACAGTTTTCTCAATCTAAAAATCCGGATAAAGTGACCATTTTCGTTCTCACATGGTTGGTTTTGTTTGTTTGTAGCAATTTCTTATATTCATTTTCTACTCTTGAGATCTGGGAAGTGGAATTGTATAGCCATCATGTGTATCATTTTCAGTGTCTGTGTGGTGGTAAGAAATTTTGAAAAGCCATTTGTCAGGTGAAAACAATTGTTGTGCAGTTCAACCTGGAATTGTGAAGATTTTATTATGAGGGCAACTTAAGACCCATGGCAGTGCTATTGTGTCTTGGTTTGTTCAACCCAAGAGTTTAAGGAGGAATCTGTGGATGTGCAGGTATTGCGAATGATAAAATTTGTTGTGGGCAAAGGTGGGCCTGAGTTTAAACGACAGGTTCAACGTCAATCAGCCGTTATTCGTCAACTCTTTGATTACAAGGGCCAACCAGATCCTCTGAGAGGAGATGCTCTTAACAAAGCAGTGAGAGACACTGCACACGAAGCAATAAATGCCATTTTTGCTTCAGACGATAAGCCTCCTCAGGGAGAAGATGTTAACAAGCGAATAATGGGTTTTGGGAGTACTAATAATGACGTCCACATGAGCATGGATGGAAAAAAGTCCTCAATATCAGATGTTATGAGTGATGTGATTGGATTTGGAAGTGCCTCGATTAAGCAAGGATTGACCATACTCAGTGGTTATACTGGGGCTAACACTGGCAATGTTAGAAATGATGCTGGGACTTATAAAGGTCCCAGTCTTATGCGTTCTCTTACATCAGAAAGAGAGACATTTGATAGAGGTGAGATAGCTGGAAGAGGGGATTCTCGATTTTCTTCAGGGAACTCTAATGCAAATGCCAAATCATCCACATTCAATTCTCAAGTTTCTCAACATGAAGCTAGGGTAGAGGTAGTCTCTAGCCGAGAGGGCACATCACCTGAAGAAAAATTGTTGGACACTATTACAGCTCCTGGAGGGATGCGTTTACAGCCAACTAGGGAAAATCTACAAAAGTTCTTAGCCAACATTGTAAAGTTGGATCGTATGAGCTTCTGCTATGCATTAGAGTCAAAGCTGCAATCACATGCTTGGCAGGTATGCTACCTTGTTCTAGTTATAGGTGAAGGATAGTGTTTAGATTGTATTTGTTTTATTGAAGTTTTTTTGACTGAAATTGCAGGTGCGATTTAAGACCTTATGTGTTATCGAGACCATTCTGCGCCAAACTGAAAATGAGTTTTTTGAAGCAGTCGTGCAATTCTTTGAAGAAGATTCAAGTGTTATCAAGGACTGTATACAGTCACCACAAACATCAGTAAAAGAGAAAGCCCTGAAGGTATAAGATCTTATTGGAAAGTTTTCTTTCGGATCAGGTTATCTCTGAACTAAACTTCAGTGAAAGGAAAATCATATATATATTTATTTGCTTTTGGGTTTGCTTATAATTTTGCAGGTTCTTGGAGCTTTGTCAAAAGATCCAGCTCAAATAGATACAGAAGTTTCCATTCAGGAGAAGGATGTACCACAAGTTGCTTTGACACATGACATGCCCGATTTAATGGATGCTGGAGCATCCGATTTATGGACTGATGCAAAAGACGAGTCAAATGTGTCTTTTATAAAAGCTGATGACGCTATTTCCAATCTCTCTGCTCCAACAAGTGACCTTCTTGTGGACTGGGCTGGAGATCCAGAAGAGGCAAATATAACTGAAAACGTTCCCGATGATGTATTTTCGGGAGTGTCTTTTCACACCGATGACAAAGCAATAGATGAGTCAACATCAGATTTATTTTCCGGTTTATCTGTGGAAAATGCTACAACATCTGATGGAGGAGGATTTGATCTTCTAAATGGTTTACATGACGAGAAAAGTAATTTTGGTTCAATGAATACCCCCACATCTTCTGACACCTTGGCTGACCTTATGGAGAGTGTTTCTTCACTGAAAAGTTATGAGAATATCAACTCTTTGAATGGATCCAACAATGCATTTAAAAATCCCTCTCTGGCTCCATCTCTCATGCTTCCAATGGGAATGATGGGAGGCTATCAAGCACCCATAATGATGCATCAGAACTTTGGACTACCCTCTAGTAACCCTATTTTCCAGCAACAGCTTTTGGCTGGTATGGCTGGGCTTCAGAGGCTTAATCTGGGCATGAATATAATGAATGGAGGCAACTCTCAAGGGGCACCAGGATCTGGAGGTATGTTTGGAAATGACTTCGACTTTTCAGGAGACGCATCATCGAGATTCCCGATTGAATCTGTGAAGAAAGAAGATACCAAAGCTTTTGACTTCATTTCGGTATGGGTTTAACTTTTTCACCTTGATTATATGTGATGCCACTACAATTTTCATATTTAGGAACTTGGGTATGTTGACATAGCCACTAGTTTAATTCTTTAATTAAAGACTTCAAAAAGAATATGAGATTTACATTCTTTTTTTCTTTCAATGTTTAAGGTATGTATCTGAAACTTACTATTTTAGGCAGTAGCAAAATAACAGCACTCATATCTGTGAGTATCCTAACTCAAGGAAATCAACTTATTTAAGCAGATTTGCATGGGTGAGACTAGATTCTGGCATTTCGGATGCTCATTCAACTAGAATATGTAGGCAAGCTTGTGGACAAGCAAAATGTTGATATTTACAGGAACTCAATTCTATTGATCTCTGCAATATGCTATAATTCCTACCCTCCAAAAGAACAATTGCCTAATATTATCATCCGAAGTGATGATTTTATTAATATTATTCCGAGGACTGCATACCTTTCGTGAAAATCGAGTAGAGTCAGCCTCCTGCGAAGAGATTTTTGATGCCCTGTGAATATGATCCCTATTTTCATCAATTAGGGGCTCAGATGGGCAATACAGATAGCAATTGCCAACGGTTCGGTTCGAGAATGTCAAACTCAAACAATTTCAAACCAAACCGATTAAAAGAATTGAAACTTAAACCGAACCGAATCACGAAATGTTTAAACCGAACCGTTATAATAAAATCAAGCTCAAACCAAACAGTTTTAGAGTCTTTCTAACAATTAAACCATTAAAACCACGGTTTTGTGGTTTGGTTTTAGTTTTCAAGTTAGGTCAAAATTCAAAATTTCACATTTTAATTTATAAAATTTAATATTTCAAAATTGAAAGTTTTTTCTTAAAATATCAAATTTAAGTTTAAAATATTCAAAAAAATATTTAAGAAAATTATCAATTGTCATTTAAACAATTTAAACTGCGGTTCAAACCGTTTAAACCGTTAAGTCATTAAACCGCGGCTTCCCTGTTCAGTTTGGTTCAAACCGAACCGTTGCTGATTTCTAAATACAGAGTCCAAGGTGGTGAATGTTTTGAAACCTGCTTGTATGTCTAATCAAAGTTTTCTTTATTGACTGCTCAACTCAAAACGTTAGAATCAAGCCTACAGGAAATAATCAATGTTGATTTCTATTGACATGGCATCATGGGTTCTCCACTCATGATGGAACAATATGATAGACTATAGTAATGTTCTGCCTGGTTTCTAGGGGAATCCTCACATATAGACTTTCAGATGTCTGCAGGTAAGTGTTTCATGCATAAATGCATGTATCTGCTTTGGATAGCCAACGAAGTATAGCCATGCAAGTGTTTTCGGATGCATTAGCTATGTTTTGAATAACTTCTACCTCTTTCTGTGTGTTCTTTTGTTCTTGAACAATATATAATTTTTTTGTAGACTGAAAATGCTTTACGTGGTACTCCCGCATCCATAGAACAGTTGATGTAGGCTCAAGATAGAAACATTGATGCAGGCTAATAACTTAAAACAGAGGAGAGATTATGGGTGCTTCTAACATGTTGGCAGTAACACCATAATTTGCTCAAGTTGTGGGCTGTGGATGAAGATATATGCTATAAGAGATATGACAACAAGACAACATGGGACTGTAGAAAATATATCTCTGATTGACACATTGTCCTAGAGTGCATCCCCTTCTCTCAAGAGTCAATAACTTGGCAATGTCTGCTCGGATATCGTGAATTTTGCGATCCGAAGGTAGTGTAGAAGCGTTTCATTACTTGTAAGGGTTGAATAGCATACAAGATTCCCTTATCTGCATAGGTACTCTCTATAAAAAGCCACTGAAAATGTTAAGGAACCAATAAACAGGGAAAAAATATAAAGTGATAATACACAAAGTAAAATAGGTGTTGTACACTGCTGATGTCTCAGATGACGTGGGATCATTAGAGAACAAGAGAACAATGCTGCAATGCAATGCAGTAGTAGATTAATAACAAATCCTTTTTTTGGCTTGATCTCCATGATCTCTAACATTATGAATTTTTTGTATTGTGAATGCTTGGATCTCCATGGTTTTTGAATTGTGACTCAGTCCGAGGAACTTGTCCGCTTAAGAGTCGTGTGCTATTGGTTATAAATAGGACTGAACAGTGTTTGCACACACATGGATGACTCTTTTTGGCTTGAATATTCTTTGTAAGAGAATTAGACATTGTCTGCGTTCCTCTCTCAAATCTATAGATTCTAAGTATGATTAAGAATTTACCATAGTAGGGGCCGAGGCTTTGGGCTTTATTTTTATATCTCTACAATTATACATATGCCCCAATTCCCAACAGTGGCTGCTTTCTTTTGTTTTATTGTATCTATTGTTTGGATTCTTATGACTCCTTCTCTTTCATACTATCCAAAAAGTCGTTCCATTTTAATTTGCTTTTGTGTTATTGTTCCATTACATATCATTTCTATCCAAAGTTTTCACTCATAGCTTGTTATGTAGGATCTAGTTTCATACTTATTTTGCGTAACAAAATTATTTACTCTTCTTTGCAGGATCATGTTTCTGCGGCAAGAGTAACCAAAAAGTCTTCTTAATTTCCTCAATTTTTGGCAATTCAGGGAAATAAACTTCGACTTTTGAGTATATGAGTTTCATTACATCTGGTTAAAGAGAAAACCAGCTGAGCTTGTAAGTGGGAGTTATTTGTTGAAAAAACTTAAAAGAGGAAGAGCGAAAATATATACATGTTTTGGCCACTTGGTTGAGATTGTAACCTTTGTATCATTTTTTTCCGATGCTGATAAACATGCCTTGTAGCAAGTCTTAATAAGTTATGTCCTTTCTGAAGGGTTAAAAAAATGCACGTCGATTGCTTTTGCAAGTGCATACTCCTCAGATGCATTTGTGTATCCTTAAGGGTTATTGAATCTACATGTTGGTAACTACATGTTTACCTATCTTCCATATATCTATAAATTAGATCTAGTAATGATCCCATAATTATATCTGAATAGTGGAGAGGATTGAAAAGCCATTTGTTGAGTCCAATGAGGTAGTGTAATTAGAACTATGTAAGTTGATATAGAAATTATAGGACGCCTTTTGCATTATGTAAGTTTTGAATGCTGAATGTAATAGTATATACGAATATATTATTATGCTAGATGAGATGGTGCATATAAGATATGTATGGAATATACCAATTGTACTCTAATATTTTGGTAGGTTGGATGGGACCATGCATGGAATTGTAGTAAAATCAATGTTTGTTTATAAGAAGGAAGAGCAATGGAAGTGGTAATTTGTGTGGCTGGATTGGCTTGAAAAAGGAAGTGGACAATGAAAATGTTTATCTGTATGGTTTCCCCATCGAAAAGTTCTCTTCTTATTCATTGAGATCGTCAAAATTTGTGATTTACTAAGATTGTCGTGTATGTAATTTGCGCATTGGACTCTGCATCCAATAACACGGGCTCAATTTTTGTCAAGACCATCTTTTCTTACTCGTTCACTTTGCTTTGTAGAGGTATTTTTAATTCCTAGCATTACTAAGAAAAGAAACTTTGCAAAATGGTGCACTTTCTACCCAAAATCTTGATAGTTGCAAAATGATGCACTTTTTACTCGATTCACTATACTTTAAGACAAACTATTTGCATGCTCGATAACAATATGTTATGATATGATTACTTTAAAGTGAAATTATGGTTTCATAGTGTAGTAGCTAGTGAATTGAACTTAGCCTCCAATTAAACTTGTCTTTCATATACCACATCATTGGGAAATTAATGCCATGAACCTATGACCAAAGTATCAAAACCAACATTGAACCAAAATATTACAATGCCCTAAGGATCCCTATTGTTGGACCCCTAATATAATGATATATGTTTATGATAAGGATAATGTTAAGATTCTCATTGATGGTTTGGTAAAGTGGAAATGTAGTAACACAAATCGTAGAACACAACATCAAACCTAATGTTCATTATAGTTTCTTCAAACTAAAATGATCGCTTTGTAGTATATTAGTTAGTACATCAAAGTTTGAATCAAGTAACATGAGTGTCATAAAGAGCAAATTTACTAGATTGTAAAATGACATAAAAAAGGTTGTGGTTTAAATCAAAATGATGCTTTTGTATTCTAGTGGTTGGCATATTCATCATTCAAAAGAAAAGACTCATTTCAATGCATCCTTCACCATTGATCATTTGCATTATTAAAATGAAATGCTATCCTTTTCGTTGATGGTGTTATTTATAACATCGTTGTTGTTATAAAAACATGTCAAATGTTGTCATGTTCTTATTTATGCTCCTCATGGATTTTATAACAATATAATTGTTTGTTTAGGAGCAAACCATTGGTATGATATATAAACAATGGTTTGCATGGACATCACATATTTTTTTGTCTTATTCATCAAGATTGCCTTGCCTTGTTTGTTCTCAATATTTAATAAAATCCTTAGAGCCATGTGTTTGGAAGCAAAATCTTAGATGTAGACATATAATGTTTAGCCCATTAGACATCGAATCTGAGAACTTTGGATCATTCTCTTGTTATGGTATAGGAAAACCCATATTTTAGTGATGGATTGATACATGATGTCAAATGAAGATTAAGATTTATCAAATCTATCACTTGATGAACTTATGCATAATGTCCAATATTATAGCTTAAGGTTTAAGTTTTAACATTTAGGACTTCGCAAGTCAAATATGATACTTTGCCCTAGCAAACAACTATTTCATTCTTGTGAAGGCAGCCTAGAAATGGCCAATGCTATCATTTTTGCCAATGATATTAGAATTTACTATAAATCTAGCAAATTCTTCAATTTAGATATAAAAAATCTCATACATTTCAATAGTATTGCTTCACCCTGGAATTTTAATGCAATAACTTGGGCTCAAATCCAAGCCCTTGTTTTCCTATTCGATTGGATTCCCTTTGATATGCCAATGCAATACAAATTTCATTTGTTGTGATATAAGTAGCAACTAGAATGCTATAGAAAACATGTTACACTTGCTTATCGTAGTGGCATAAACCCTTAAAGTTGCTTGTGTTAGAGGAATAATTTGTAGGGACATTTGAAGTCTTTTATCTAATTCAATTTGGTTGCTTTTCAAATGCAATTCTCTTATTTTCCCTTTGAAACTATTCTAAAGTCATTTTCTAGGAACAAATAGTTAGACATATGAACAATGCCCAACAAAGACTAGTTTCAATCAAGATGATGTTTTTGCAATAGTTTTTGAATTCGATGAATTAGAATTGTATCTCGACAAGACCATTTTGTTTTTAATTTGAATTGGCTTTCGAAACGCAAGTTGTCACGTTTTTCCTCTTGATGGAATAAAAAAATGATATACACACGTTTCTTGGGAGTGAGTGATGTTCTCGCAGTGTTTTGCGTGTCACATAGGACTTTGAATCAAATAACTTGGGTTCCCTGTAAAGTTGTGTTTTAGGATTAAATAGTTGGACTTATCTTATCGCTCACCATCCAACAAGGGACATGCAGTAAATGAGTACCTAGACCTAAGCACTATGTAAAGATTCAATGATGGGCAATGTGGGAATTGCTTCTTGAGTGGCGACCAATGATTGCATGTTTGTCTAAATGGTGAGAACCTTTGTATAAATATTTATAACACGTTTGAAGGCAAAATTAAGTTGAGAGTGTCAATATTGTACATATTGGGTAGTTACCTTCTATTCCGACATACTCTCGCTTCCTATAGTAGGAGTTATTTCAACTTCCACATTGTTGAGCATCAAAATCAACTACCATTGTTGGGGACCTCCTTTACAATCCACGAGATTATTGGTCTTATTTCAAATAGGTATAATGATTAATTCAAACTAAGATAATGGTTTTGCAAGTTTGAACTATAGTGGTTCGAATATTAGACTTTAAAACCACTAACATGGTTCATATCCAAATTAGGATTTCTTTTTTCATAGTGCAATGGTGATATAATTAATATTTGATTCTAATAACAACATGCAAAGTTATGATTCAGCTTGATTTTAATTATTTATTTGTTGTAGCCTTTTGAGAAAAAACTATTGTTTCAATTCTAGTGTCTTGGAACATTGCTTTAAGGATTTTGTATTGGAGTAAAAGACTATAAAAGCTCGTGTCGTGGAAAATCCAAGCAAAGGTGATGATTGTTTCATGATGTAGAGGTTACCAAATTGGACTTGAGTTAATAAACTTGGGATGATTGTCTACGAGTCAATACTAGGATGTTGGTGGGACCTTCTATTTTTGTTAATTTCAAATGACCATTCATGAGTCGCTTTTTTAGTCACCATAAGCAACCACGACTTTAAATCAAGGCTATGATTATTGAAATAGAAAATATGGTTTTGTGGTTAGTTTTGAATCCAACAACATTGGCTTGCGATACCAATGATATTTTCTTTGTCATATATCACTAATATTGCTATTCATGATCATGTTAAAAGGAGAAAAAACATTTTGACATCATTCATCTCGAACTACTATCATCATGACAAGCTCAAACGAGGATGACTCAACTAAACTGAAAAACCATGATTTTGTAGTGTGGGGGATAACAGAATGGATTTGAATAAGATGGTTTGGTCATTGGACGAATCAATTCACAGGGGGATGTCTGACATAGTAACACGAATCTCCAGATGAAATTCTTCCCTCATAGAGCTCTAGGGGAGCAAGGAAGGAATGCACAACAGTGTGGAAAAGTCCATCATATGGTCACTCGGGCAGAAGTGGAGAGATGATTCATTCATGTATGATTCCATTGGACGTTGCGGAACGGCTAAAACCGCGGCAACAGAGAGCTTGGTTGCTTTGGAAAACGGATTGAATCGTCCCTTAACTTACTTAATTCACCGAATTTTACGGGACTTAATGAATGTATTACAATTCAGTGTCCTATGCATATAAACTAGGGAAAAGTACCAGGATACCCATAGAAGTTCGTCTATTTACCAGAATGCCCTTGGAAGTTCCAAATTTAACAAACTACCCCTATGTCCAAAAAAATACACTTTATAAAGTAATTATACACTCAAATCTACAAGCCTTATTTACCAGAATACCCTTCAAACACAAATTTATTTACTTAAGAGATTCTTTGGGTCCTTTGTACTTACTTTATAAAGTGTAATGTTCTGGACATAGGGGTAGTTTGGTAAATTTGAAAATTCCAGGGGCATTCTGGTAAATAGACGAACTTCCAGGGGTATCCTGGTACTTTTCCCTACAAATTATTGGTTTTGAAGTACTCCTAAGTTCTTTTTTTTTTCTTTGGCACCAATGGGAATGCCAAAAACAAACACAAAAGGCCAAAAGCCAAAAGCCAAAGGCCAAAAGCAAAAAGCAAAAGCCAAAAAGCAAAAAGCAAAAAGCAAAAGAACAGGGGAAAGCCCTATCTTTTTTGGGTCTCCTTCGAAGAGTTGAGGTTTTATGAAAGTCTTGGACGTAGCTGTTAGGGTTTGCGCCCTGTGAGATCTAAGCTTTTTCTTTTTATTTGGCGCTTCTTGTCCCACCTCTTGCTCTGTTTTTAGGTTTTAGATTTTCCTCTGTTCCCCCCTCCCTCATTATCATGGGGTTCACATCCTTCGCTGGCCGGGTTCTTTTCTCTGCCATTTTCATCTTCACGGCTTATCAGAAGTAAGATCTCTCCCTCTCTATTTTATTTTTTTCTCTACGCATTCTTCTGTTTGGAGCATGGCACTTGCATTAAATTAGTGTTTTTTTATATACCTCAGCTGTGGAATTTGTTTGTGTGTTTATTTAGATCTGTATTTATTTATCCTTATGCCATTGTTTTATCCATGAATATATGTATATTTTGAGTTCATTTCCCACTATTTCGGTTGTGAGGATTTTCTTTGTTGATGTCTGTCTGTGATGGGTATTTCTTAGTCCATCTTTGTTAATACAAGAAATAAGGCAAGATATATGTCCATAGATCGGCATAAACAAAAAACCATTGCAGGCCTAAAACAAAAAAAGACAACAACCACAGACAGGCATCTGTTTCCATGAGAAATTTTACGCATATCTGTTTGTTTTTGCATTTCAATATCTCTTAAACCAATTGTTTATGCTGCTATTTCACATTACTTGTTGCGTTTCAATAGTGTAGTCATGTTTATGTACCCATTACTTAAGTATGTATAACGTTTAAGCATTTTTATGTATTTCTGTACATTTGTTTCTGTGTTAAGCAAAACCAATGCATTAAATTCCCGCCTTTTCCATATTGTTGTTGCTTTTCTTATCTAAATCTGTTTTTTGTTCGGTTTTTTATGTATGTATTTTGCTTGAGTTTTCGTAACATTTCATGTAGTTCCTGCTTTTAGATCTGTTTTTTAAAGTTAATGTTTATGTTTATACTTTTTTTCTTAATTTTTTTTGCAATATTTTATCTATATATGTTTTGCATTATTCTGTTTTCCACGACAATCTTATCAGCATATATACTTTGCATTTTTTGTTGTATGTGAGCACTGGGTTATTTGTTCAATCTCTCAGTTCAAGAAAATCTGATACGCATTTTTTTTGTAATATTGTAATTATCTCATCTGATTTTAGTTAGGTAATTGTTTATGTATTCTGTCCTTGACATATTCAAACTTTCGTCTGTGTATCCTTAAAGGTTTTTACTTTATGCACGTGCTTTCTATACACAATCCATATATTATATATACCGTCTTTCAACCTCTAGCACTTCTTTGGGTTCAAATTTTGTATTATTATAAACCATGAGTTATCTTAATTATTTGTTATTGCTCCACAGTGGTAATATATTATAATATTCTTTCATCGTGCCTACATGTACTAATGAAGCTGTTCTTAACAGGATTATTGATTTTGGTAATGATGGAGGGAGCTATGGAAAGTCTCTTGAGCCAAAGATTAGTGCACTGAAGAGCCAAGCTACCTCATCGTTTGGTGTCATTATACCTGATTTTGAGGTAATAAGTTCTTGAAAATTAAGTTGAGCTTATAAGATATTTGTTGGAAAAGCAGTGCAAAAACATGTTGTTGAAAAACCAATATATTCATATTGTTCTTGAAATTGATGATTGACTATTTTGCTTTTTTCCTAGTGTGTTTAATGAATAAAGAAATATGTTGTTGGAAATATATTCATATACTCAAACTGTGCTGGAATGTGATTAATGTGATGCACAGATTAAATATGTAGTAATGGCATCTATAGCCCTTGGAGGATTAGGTGGAATTCTCTTTACTCTTGGAAGCAGCATTGGAGCTCATTTCTTGGTACGAATTAGTCATCTTTACATTATACTAAATGTGATTCTGAATGATCATAAAATAGATTTTTCTGAATTGTTTTTTCTTGGATATTTAGTTACTTTCTCTGGCGTTGTTCACACCAATTGCACATGATTTCTACAATTACGATATATCTAATCCAGCATATGCAAGAGAATTCATACAATTCTTGAAGGTAAAAGCACTTCCCATGTTGACATTTTCTAAAGGGAAACACTGATATACTCCTAATATTTTTGAATATGTATCATAATACTCTTCCCTTCCCTTTCAGAATGCCGAAGTGGTAGTTTTGATAAATGCGTGGTATCATGTTATATTTTAAAACTCAGGGGTATCCTAATAAACATGCATGAACTCTGGGTTGGTGTATGTTGGATTTTGTTTCTCTTTTATCTATAGTATGCTTAATATTGTTGCTAAACATGGGATGCAGAATCTTTCTATGTTTGGTGCTCTTCTTTTCTTCCTTGGGATGAAGAACTATGCATCAAAGAAGTCGAAGAAGAAGGCAGTGAAGGCCAAGGCTAACTAACTAATCTTAAAAGATGCTGGTTCAAACTTCGTGCAACAAATTGCCTGTTGCCCATTTTCATAAAAGTGTCTCATGATTGTAGCACATGAAGTGATAGGAACCTGACTCTCCGACCATGTTTTTTTTGCATGAAGTCTAGTTTTTTGCTTATCATTCATAGCTCAGTGAGGCACATTGTCACACAAAATGGAATTGGAAGTAATTTTTTGTTTGCTGCACTCCAGAAATATCTTGTTGATGCAGAGCTATGTTTGCTAGGTATATCCGGTCCCTATATGGTTTTAGGGTGATGTATTTGTAAGTCGAGATAATATTGAGTTATTGATGGTATTATTGTCTCAAATTATTTAAGTGAAAATTGGTGAAGTTTTCAAAACGTTTTTTTGCATAGACTGAATGAATTTAAGGTCAAAAGACAGAAGTTTATGTTTTCTTTCCTCGTGAAACACTATGTTTTCCTTCTAGGAGTTAATACCATGACTGTTCATGAATATTTGATCTGAATTGAATTGTTAGCCTAAATTTAATGGAGGCCAGGAGATTTTTTTATAGTTAATGAGACACTTTGTCAAAGAGGAAGAAAATATGAGCATTGTCAATATTCATATGTTGAAACCACATAATTGAGCTTCGTATATCAATATGTATATGGTTTTGTGCATATGATATTTTGCTATAGAACTGGTGGCTGGGTATATTGTTTGTCATTTGTGAGCATTGTGCAGATTATTTATTTGTAAGCCTTGGTTGATGGGTTGGGGTCCATTTTCGTTTGACTGTCTATGGTGTGCTTCACATACAACTTGGAGTTCTCTGTGCAATGTAAGGCATTTTGTTACATGTGGCGACTGATTACTGTGTTCATTTGAACAGAATATTTGTTATTCATGGATGCTTGAGGTCTCTCTCTCTCTCTCTCTCTCGCACACGCACACGCACACGCACACGCACACGCACACGCACACGCACACGCACACGCACACGCACACGCACACGCACACGCACACGCACACGCACGCACACGCACACTCACACGCACACACACACACACGTGTGCACTCAATAGCGTTATAAAACAAAAAAACTGAGCTATCCTTACTACAGTAGTGATGATCTCATGGCAAGGTAAAGCCTTTGAAGGTTTTGTGATTCTAAGTGACATCAGAACTATGAAGCTTCTATTGTACTCCATGGAGATCATCACACAAGAACATGTTTCTAAAACTTTATTGCAACACAACACCAAAGATGTTATAAAGTAACTTTATATGATGGTGATGATAAAGCTTTGGTTCCCTTAAATTATAACCAATTGAAAGTGACAAAATATCACAAGTTAACACTAACCAGAATGAGGTCATATAAAACAAATTGCATTTGCAATTGGGCAGGTAAGGAATCAATGCATTGATTCTCCATCTCTATACAAACGAAACATGCCCTATTGGCAATAGGCAGGCCATGTATGGAGTCTATGCCCCATTGAGAACAGGCAAATCACTATACAAAATGACTTGCTTGCGTGACTCTAAAACAAGACTCTGTAAAGTTACCAAGCCAAGCCTTGACATATGATTGAATGGATGAAGGCAATCTTGTTTTAAATGAACAAAGGCCTTAAAGGTGTTTAAGAAGATTAAAATAATATTATCCACGTTTTATATGATTGATCATTACATAAAACAGATTACATGATTTTGAAACATTGGATTGTGACAACTCCATTGAAAGCAAGGAATCTATAGAATCAATAAGATCAGCCTCCTATCAAGCCATGAAAATCAAGGCCTAATGTCAGCTCATTATGTACACCAATTTGGCCTACCATAGGCAAATAAATATAACACACGACACATGAGAATCAATCATCAGTCTTGTTGTACATCATTGGAAGACGTATTGTTGACGTCATTGGTCACCGCATTAATATCCCTAAAAGGATGCCCATCCACAGTAGAATCATTTTCCCCAACTCTCGTTACAATTCTTTGTTCTCCCAAAGATTGCAATCCTATATGACGTGCAACTCTAAGCCGAGGAATTGCACTCGGAATTTCATGCACAACTCCAGTTTCTTCTTCAACATCATAAAGTAGTGAATTTTCATCTCTTGGTGCCCTTTCTACTCCCTCTACAGAGGCCGAAGCATCACCAGAAGAAGATTCTGTGCGGATTCCCGGTCGCGGTCGCCCACGGGATTCCTCATAATCAGGATCATCAGTAGGCAGTTCATACCGACACACGGGGCACGTGTTATGCTCCTGGAGCCATGGAAAGATGCAATCGGGGTGGTACAAATGATTACATGGCATTCTCTTAACTTCAACACACAACTCGAATACCTCCTTGCAAACAGCACATTTGGATGCATCGTCACCAATACCATCCGCACCGAGATCATGATGGGTGATATGGATGGTTGGCAAAGCTTCGATTGAAGATTTTGAGGCAGGAGGGCTACCATATTTGTTAGGATCATTTTCGGACAATTGTTGGATGAGGTGATCGAGGCCGGGGCCGATATAGTAGTCACCCATGGTTCCTGGAAGGCGTAAAGGGTTGGAACCACCGGAGATAGAGAAATGGCCACCCATATCACCACCCATAAAACCGCCCATAATGCCTCCACGACGGAGAATCCGCCTTAGATTCATAAGGTTCCGTATCCGGCTTTGCACCAGAAGGATTGGGTTGACATCAGGTGCGACATCAGATGCAATCTGGGGCACTTCTTGTTCATGTTCTTCTCGTCCATGCTCATTTTCGTGCTCTTGTTCTTCTTGTGTACCTCTTTGTTGCTCTTCTTCCTCAGGTTGTGGGAAAAACATTGAGGAAGCCGAATTTGGATGAGGAGGAGGAATATTCACCATGGATGATGTGCCCATTTGTATGTGAGATAAGAAATTCGACATGTCTTCTAATAGCTGACCGAATCCAGGGCCCATGTAATCCATATCTTCATTCACATAAGAAGAAGAGGTGGATATGGATGTGTCCAATGGTCTGGCTTCGATAAAATCGCTGTTGCATTCTGGACAGATTAGCACTTCGGGATCGGAGAGAAGAACAGAGCTCTCGCATTGATGACAGAAATACTGATCTGAATGAGGAGAAGATGCAGATGCAGCCATAGCCATAGCCATAAATAGGCTCAGATCTAAGAAAGACGAAGAAACGAAACAAATCAGATTTTTTTGCCTCCTTGATATGAAAGGACACCCTAATTCAGATCAAATAGAAAAAAAGAGAGGAGGAAGAAAGAAGGATTACCTGATTCAGATGAGATGCACCATATAGCCTCGGATTTGATTCAGACACTTGCTATGGTGAAGAAATATGGTAAGGAAGCGGATCCATTTATTTGATGCAGGCACTTTGCTTCTGCGTATTCTCCAAATTCCATAGCTTTGATCTATCTATGTATTTCCTCTCTTTCCTTGTTCCTCTGTTTTTTAGTGTGTTCCAGATAAGAAGAACCCCATCTCTTTGTGAAACGACATGAGAGACCTCCTTCTCTTTATATCCAAACCACACACACTATACATAACACACACACACACACACACACACACACACACACACACACACACACACACACATGCCTTGCTCTTATATGTCCATGGTGCCATTGGTCTATCCACCGATTGGCCGATGGTGTCCATGTGTGTGTGTGTCATTGCTCTATCCACCGATTGGCCGATGGTATCCATGTGTGTGTGTGTGTGTCATTGCTCTATCCACCGATTGGCCGATGGTGTCCATGTGTGCGTGCATGTGTGTCATTGGTCTATCCACCGATTGGCCAATGGTGTCCATGTGTCCATGTGTGTGTGTCATTGGTCTATCCACCGATTGGCCGATGGTGTCCATGTGTGTGTGTGTGTGTTTCGGGTTTGTTTGAATGTGCGCGCGCTTTCTCTCTCGTGTTTTTCATACCATGCAGATCCTATGGGCTATTTGTTTCGCATACCTTCACCACAACAGATTTGCTTTAGATCCATATTCGCCTATCCAGGTTTTCCCCCCCAAGGGTAATTCCTTTCTGGGTCATTAATGTGCATGTGTGTTTGCGTGGCCATTTCATTTTCTATGTGCCATGGCCTCTATGCATTATATAAATTTTGTTTTGTAGAATCCACCATTCTTTGCAAAAGATCTAAAATGGCTCTCCAACTTTTCTTCACTTGTTAGCATTCTTTTGTTTGGGATCACACCTCACCCAGAGGATTCCCACCAAAAATATCATGCACCATAAATAAAAAAGAGTGGATGTCATTGGAAAATACAAAGAAAACATTGAATAGATTCCCATGTATGTGAGTGCTCATATTTGTTGAGATTGACTTTTCTCCAGGTTCATTGTTGGGTATGGATTATTTCGTTCTTTGTGTGTTCATACAAGTGTCCTTGTGATTGTAGATTCATATGGGTGTACATGTCAATAGATAATGTCCCCTTACCTAGAGCATAGCTAGAAATGGTAGGCGGTTGAGTAAATCTCAAACTTCTGGGGAAAAGTTGTTGAGCATGTTAACTGCATGTTCCCAACGGGAGTGTTTAGGTGAATGCATTCTTTAGTTACATGAGGAGTGCGAATTGCATGGAAACCATTTTCATCCCCAAAAGTTTTAGGGTGAATATGTTCCACCATTTTTGGTGTCAATTATCATATTGTGTACATATGCTCACCTATCCAAAGGTCAACTAGTGGTGTGAAGTGTTTGGCATATTAAGTTCTTTTTTACTAAGGCGTCCATAACATTTTCACATTCTACAATTGGAACCTTTGGTGTGAAGTGTTTGGCATATTAAGTTTTTTTTTACTAAGGTGTCCATAACATTTTCACATTCTACAATTGGAACCTTTACCTTATCGTATTATGTATAGAAACATATTGGGGAACAAGTGTACACCATCAATATTTGATTAAAGGTGACAAAATATATAAGGCAAACTTGAGGTATTAGACGAGAATATATGAAATGTGGTCTATAATGTGCTCAATAAAGGATTAAAGGTGATGGAATGAACTTTCTCCACAACATCTCAAGCAATTTTGAAATGGTTGTGGGGCATACAAATTAGGAATATTGTTTGTTTTCGATGGTCGTTGATTCATAGAGCTATCTATACTAGTTAATGGTTGGTGAAAAGGGATGAATGCAAACAATATGTGCCTTTTTTATATGAATCTATTGGAGAGTGCTAAACATTGTTTGTGGAGTTGACTTTGCGGTGGAAATATGGAAAAGAATCATAACGCTATTGATACAAGTCTATCCTCAAGCAGTGCATACATGGTATGGGCATATTTCATATATAGGCTTAGGGGTGTTTTCTTAGTATTAATGTAGTATCTTTCTTGAAAAGAAAAAAGGTGACAAAAGAGCTATGATAACATGGTGGGGTTCAATGGTGACAAACACATGGGACTGGTCAAACAAGTAGCATCTGTCAAAGAGAAGTAGTGTGTTGGTATATTAGTCAAGATAATAAAATGCTGATACATTGCAACAACAAGGATAGTAATAACATCATTGAGGATGTGGTAGTGAAAAGAGTCATGAGATAAAAAATGACAATTGGTCTTAATGGCAATTTTCTCTGTGCTTGCAAAATCCAACATGAAGGTTGTTCTAACTTGTGGATTGACGAGTCAAAAAACTTGTGGATAGTTCATGATACTTGAAAATAACTAAATAATTAGTTTTTGTCAATAATTAGTTAGTTTGAAGACACTAGGGTAGATGCTTTTCAATTAGGGATCATATTTAACTATAATTCTGCATGGGCACACAAACAAGGTGTTTCATGTGGATGAAGTGGTTCATTGTGCTTGCTTCATGTGGTTTGCAGAAGATCATCTTGATCTGTTTTCATCCTACCCATTGAATGCTCAAGCAAGTGATGTTTATCATTCAATGAGAGTTTTAGATGGAGGGTCTCCCTTTTTATTTGAAACACTTTGCAACAATTCAAAGGAGCGGCTTGGCCTCATACTAGGTTTTATTGAGCAGTACAAATGTTCAAAAGAGAACACACTAAAACATTGTACTAGCCAAAAAGAAACACTGGTCCTTATAAAATCCCGCTGCAAATTCTGGTAAGTTCAAACATATGATGCCTTCCTGATGGGGGGTAATATACAAATCTTTATTTCTATTCATTCTGGAAAAGTAAAAGCACAATGATTTCCCGAAAGGGTAATATACAAATCTTACTCCTAATTCTGGTGATGTTTTCCTGATAGCAATAAAAATTATACAATGAGGGAGATCCTTTTGGAGATTATAGATACTTGCTTGAATCCATATAAATATTCAGTATGCAATTCCTCCAGAGATGCCTTCACCATCGTGACGAACACTTTCAGTTAACCAATATCCATCCCAACAACCACCAACTCTCTATGGCATATCATATATTATCACAAAAACTTTCAGTAAGAAAATAATCCTTGCCAAAGTTGCCAATCAACAAATCATAAATCAACATTTTACCTGAATAAGAGTAAATTCAAAAGTTTCCTCCTCATCAGGGCGTGCCCCACGAACCCATACCCTTTGCTTGAAATAATGCTGTATATTCACAAGAATTTACGGTTTTTCTTCGTACTTATATATTAGAACATGAATCATTAAAGTATGCAAGAGTTTTTGACTTCTTTTTCTTCATCATGTCATAGAATAAAATCATCACATAGAATTAAAAAGGTTTCCAGCATACCTCATTGAGAAACAAACTACTAAGCACCCGTGCTTCCGTATGTCCGAGGAGTACTCGATATGTGGAATGGTGAAAAATTCTCCTGAACCTCTCAAACTAGACATAAAGAGCAAGGTCCAGAGTAATGATCCATTAAGGAAGCATTATGAAATTGAAAATACTAGATACTGTGAAATTCTAGTCTCACAGATCATAAATTTTCAATATAAAGAAGATACAAATGGATTGCAATAGTAAGCTCTTTTATCCTAATAAAGGGAGAATTTTGATTGATAACTGTTCTTAAAGCCCTCAATACTATGGAAATCTACGTTTTTAGAAATTTTAGCAGTCATAGAGAGGATAAAGATGCTAGATCTATGAATGATGGACGTGACTTTTAGAAATGATTTAGCAGATTTTAAAGAATTTTAGCATACAGCTACCCAAATATAGTGGAATGTGGGCTTAAAGCAAATGCAAAGAGAGTTCCAATCCTACCCTACCATCAGTTACAATTTGCCACAAATAGAATAAAAAGAAAAAGAATTAAAGTAATAAAATTTGAAAAGGATCAGAATGTTTTACCTGTCCTAAATCGAAGGAAGGTCCAAAGTATACTGATCGTTCGAATGGATCGAAGCCAGCAAACTGTGAAATCCAAACAGAGCACGAATGAAAGAGATTCTTTCTCATCCCTCTTCCAAGGATGAAAATATACAAGAAAACGTTTTCCCAATAATTCAAAACTTTTACCCTATACATGACTTCAATTCCATAATCAGGATGAGGTTGATCATTTTCTCGCAATGCTCCTAATTGGCAAGAGATTGCCTCTTCAGCTGTCATCTACGGCATAAACTGACCATATGGAGAATAAGAAAATTCCCTCTTATAACATACACAATGAGATAAACTCAAATAAAACATGGAGTTCATACATCAAATCGTGGGCCTAATGGTTTGTCATCCTGAGTCTTATTCCTGCAAACAAACAAGAGTTTGAATCACATTAGAAATCCTAATTGAAACGTAAGAGAGGGGGAGGAGACACCTTTCCTTGCAATTAATTACATATTTATTTATGTTCATGAATTCATAACCATAATGTAATAAATCAGACACTAAACGTGCAATCAAGTACATAACAAGAGGCGGGGGAGTTCATTGCAGGATAAATTTCGCTTCGAATAAGAGAGGATTCTGTTAAAAATGCAGAAGGAATCAAGCCCTGTGAAATATAGTGTCACTTGAGCTGAAAGGTGTGAAAAAATTCTTAACCTACTTGATAAGCATGTGATGCCCATCGCAGGCATGTATTGACAATGCCACTCATAGTTAAGGCAACATCTCATTTAACACTCTCCCCCAAGGCATTCAATGGAATCTGCATAAAAGCATTAGCATTAACGGAAGGATTGGTCAACGCAACACATATAAGGTCACTGATTGCAAGGAGTAGAGGTTTGAGGGGGATAGTATGATGACTGAGGCAGCCAAGATGAATGTAGAGAGGAAAAGTTGGGATAGAGAGAAAGAGAGGCATGCTATCCTAGAGTCAAGACCAAGAGGTCTGTGAGCAATGTAAATAAGAACAGTATGTGTGAGAGAATACTCATCAAGACTGGGTATAAACTCAGTCTGTCAACATAACCAAGGATTTGACCAACAACTATTCTGGGCAAAACTAATTCCAAGTGGGAGGCCATAAGAGTAGGGCACGGTTTGGAAATGGTGGAATGTAACAGCCGAAAACAGAGTTCCTACACAAGAAATCACAAAAAACATGAAGTCAAAAAGTAGAACTATATTGAGTTAATGTATATTGGACATAGATAACATTCAATGTTTTAGAAACTTCCTCACCATCACAATGGGCACCTCTAGACTTGGTAAATATGATGAAAGAAAAGGAGCAAGCAATGGGAAGAAGAGAGAATAAGGGAAAAAAATACTTAAATTATGAGGAAAGAGATGCAAGAGTGAAGGAGAGGAACTATGGAAGTTGTGATGCTATTAACAAATTAAATATTAAATACAATAAGCTTATGAATGTAACATGAGAGAGGACTAGATGAAGCTAGCACATAATACTTTGGTAATCAGTGATCACAAACCTTTAGAGAAACAAATTAAGCATACACCAAAAGGAGGGCAATAGTGCTAGAGTTAAAGAGAGAAAGAAAACACTATCTGCTAGAGATGTCAAAAAATGTGTTCATCATCGCTAATCATATAAGTGAGATGTGAAGCTAACCTCATCAAAGAAAAAGAGAGTTCTTCACTCTCCTTTCGAGCATGCCTTACACATTTGAACAATGTATAGCACCACAAGTCAATGCATTAATTTTATTTTATCCTGACAATGGTTATATTATTATTAAGTTCAACATAACACGAACACCTTAAAAAACAGTGTAAAGATGGCTATGAAAAATACGAGTTGGAACGTGTACAGGCTATTATTTCCGTACAAAGGAAAGAACGAGGTTGTTTCCTTAGAACTGCAAAGTATTATGCCTGCAAATAACAAGGCGTAATTGCTTTTGTGGAGGGCTCCATATTTGGCTTCATAAATTTAAGAAATTGATAAGTTTGGGTTCTAGCTATCTAAGGTGAACCAAGAACATTAAAAACTCAATTTTGGTTGTAACTCAGAACTTTTTCTTCACTTTTTTTCCATGTTTTTGGCCTTGCAACAGTCATCCTTCTTGATCTTTCTTCCTCATTCTAACTTTAAAAGTTCACAATTCAAATTTCTCCTCAAAAACTCTTCTGCTTCTCCTTTTTATGTTTAATTCATCATGTTGAAGGAGAGAAGGTCAATCAGAAAGCATCTTTTGTGTTTATTGGAGACACCGAGGAGGATTATGATAATGATGATGCATGTCAGATCATTCATCAGATAATGAATATGAACTCTATTGTTCCTTCATCAGATGATGAATATAACATTTACTGCCGAAATCAAGCAGCATTCTAGGAATTCAGGATGTTCTAGTAAAATTAATTTGTATCTACATGTAGCTATTGTTAATCTAGCTAACCTAAGGTTTCAAAGATATTGTTGTTTTTAATCTAGCCTACAGAATCTCAAACAGGCTAGACTATGAAAACAAAACTTTTTCAAAGAGCATAGCTAAACCTTAAAATGTTGAAAACCTTTGGAATCATTTCTTGTTTTGGATCAAATTGGAAATCCTATTTACTCTTTGATTAGAAAAACAATGGATGTCTCACCATAGAAAACAAATTGTGCATCCAAGATAAAGGTATCCATTGGTCTAATCAAAGAATTAGACATGCAATTAAGTATATTTAATTTTTTATAAGAACAATAATCAAATCCAAGGATTAGGGTTTAACTATCCGATCCTGATCATAGTCTCTTCCCTCCCCCACTCAAGCCCAGTCCAGGAAATAATACACGCAAGGTTTGACAGATTAGAGAAAGAAAGATATATTAACGTCTTATAAGACCAAGAGAGAGAACACATTGATTGTTAGGAGGATACCATTGAAGTGGGAGGTAATCGGGCACGTCAGTGGCGGATACGAGAGTCGAAGAACCACGGGGATGGGAAGAAGAGGAAGCAGCAGAGGTCCGGAGGCAGAGGATGTGGCCATGGAAAGATGGAGCAGGGGAGATGTGGTGGTGGTGAAGACGGCAGAAGGAAGAAGAAGAAGAAGAAGAAGAAGAAGAAGAAGAAGAAGAAGAAGAAGAAGAAGGAGAAGACAAAGAAAAGAAGAAGGAAGGGCGAACTGTGGACGCCATGGCCTTCAGAAAGGGACCTTCACCTTCACCTTCGCCTGTGTGTGTGGGTGTGGGTGAAGGGGAGCAGGGTATATGTATGTATATCATATACATACTGTATGTATGTATATGTATATCATAGTATATGTATACAGTATGCTCGTGACTAACTGCTACCAAATATTAAAGAGGGCAAGTGAGGGAATCGCGGAGAGGGACGGTGCAGGTCACATCGCTGATGGCGCGTTCGATCTCCACCGTCCAAGATGGATAAAAAGCTGACAACGTCTGTCAGAAGGAGCCCGACTCTGCGAAAAGGAGCCCGACTCTGCCACAGGGAGCCCGACTCTGTCAAAAAGGAGCCCCGCTGTCAGACAGCCTATGCAAGAGGGAGCCCGACTCTGTCAGAAGGAGCCCCGCTGTCAGATCACATCAGTAAGAAGGAGCCCGACTCTGTCAAAAGGAGCCCGACTCTGTAGCAACAAACATCAAAAACTCCACAAAATTGTAAGTGTACAACAAATATTTGCCATGAAACTGATCATAAAATTTCTCAACAAAACCTAAAGATTCAAATAACAAGTCTTACATAAAATATTAAAATGTCAAATGTTGACAACCCTAAAATGAAATATGAATATACACGTTACATATTAAGATTATGGCTCATGTCGGGATGATTGCAAGATGCAACCACAATTTTTACAGCATGTAACATTTGAGTCCCTTGAAGTCAAGGTCAAGCCATCACAACGCAAACACCGAACCTTCTCATGGTCAACCAATGGCAATCTCCTCCTAGCCCGACTAGCACCTCTTTGTAGTTTTCCGGAGTGGGATTTGGAAGTGTTTGGGGAGCTGCCAATAAGTTCTTGCGAGATGTCTATTGTTGCACTTCTTTTGGCACCGATTTGTTGGTTGCGACTTATTGATCTACCATCTTCTTTATTGGTTGATTTTGGTGCACCAACGCGATACACCTTCTCAGCCACATCTTCCAATGTTTGTATACCTTCGACAATAGTTGCACGATCGAAGGTTCCTAACCCTTGCTCGAGACATTGAAGTGCTTTCATGACCGTTTGTATTTTGGACTTGAATGATTCAATCTCGGATATTGTGGGGTTTGTCTCCTCTACTTGCTCTACCTCTGCCTCCACTTCTATTTCTGTATTATGGTCCATTCGCATTTGGGTCGCGTGATCTATAAAAGGCAATGAGCCACATAAATGTGGCATATGCCTCTCAATAATCATTCGGATACCTAGTAAATGCTTACATTTACTCACAATGTCTTGGCAATCACAATATGAGCATTGGAGTGAGACATTATACCATAGAGTGGGAGTCGTCATGCTCAAGATTCTAAACCAATATCGGGCCTCGTCGACAATTTCAATTGTGGAAGTATTGTCGACATACCTTTCCAATATTCTCTCCGCTTCTTTAAGTCGGGACCTTTGATCCCTACAATTCGCACGGGGTGCAAACCGACCACTCTCACATATTTCTTGTCGTTGCTTGTACCACTCTATTACCGTTCCTCCTATGCAAGTGCCAGTTTCACTATCCCCGATTAAGACATGCAGAAGGTCGGTAATTGATCGGTTTATTCTTCCCCTCAAGGTAGTATACTTGATAAACTGCCAATGTCTTTCCACAATATTGGTAGTGTCAACGTGTCCATAGTTGAACATTCTACCAAACTTGGGCCAGAGTTTCCTCCACACACATGTCAAGCCACACCATCCTCCTTCTATATATTGCCAAACACCGGGCTTGTCCACATATTCTAACTTTAACTCCTCACACATTGCATTGAATGATGATTCAGTAATGCATTGCATCAGTTGGCACATTCGTTGATAAAGATGGATTCTCTCATTTGCACTTACTTTTGGCAACAAGTTGTCCACCCATGACTTTTTGGCGTGAAACTGACACAACAAAAGTCGACAATGTGTTTGGGACCGTTGCCCATTTACAACAATCCAAGATTGACGGTCTGTTGCAACCACATTAGTTATGGCATTATATGATGTCCAACATTTATCGATCACTATCGCATTTGGCCTCACCATGGGCATCCTTGCGAATATGACTCTCAAACAAGTTTCTAATGCCACTTGCTCATGGTTTGATCCCTTATCAGAACTACAAAGCATGTACCATAATGGGATCCCAATTCCCATGGCGTTGGGGGCAACTGCTGCATATAATGGTAGCCCGAATTGGTTTGTTTTAAATGTCGAGTCGATTGCCCAAGAGTTGTTTAGGGTCAACCGCTCACACATTTCCAACATCCATTGATCTTGAAGTATCAAGATAAATGGTTGTATGGGGGGAGATCCTGGTTCACCAGTCAAGTAGGGTTGAACATGAGCCACTTTCCCAAGATCTCGGAGTGCATAGGCATCTTGCATCATCAAAGCCCAATCAACCTTAGTCATGACACTCCCGATTTTTAACCTATTTGCCATGTTATGGACCTCCTTTGGTATCATAAAGAACCGATAGGTAACAAGCTCTAATGGACTAGCCTTGGACTTATGATATGCTTCCTTACGCATGCTCATTCGTGCCACATGCCTTGCACACCCAACATCAAATAGGTCATCTTTGCAACAACTTATGACATTGGGGTGTACTGGCAAATGGTACACATCCGACCTACTACATGGTACATGACCACTGTGAGGTCCATATATTGAAATGGTAAGTGTCTCAATGTCAACATCATTATTGATTCTAACATCCACATGGAATGTGCACCCACATCGGGGTGTGCACCTGTGTCGTCGAGTGGAATTAGACGCAAGTCGAGATGTCCCAGCACGATGGCAACTATACCTAGTCACACGCATACCCTTCTTGACTCCTTTCCTTAAACGTGTGTGGTACTTGGTTTGCAAATCCGTGAGCGCATCGTCTAATTGGTGGGTTTCTACCTTGATCACTTCTATGGGTAGGGTCTTGTTATATTTGGCCATGCTTGATCCCAAACCTTCTATCGAGTCGACCTTCGATACCGTTTGGCAACCACAACTTGTAATGAGTGCTTTCACGTACTCCGGTGGGATGCCATAATCACGTACATCAGTCGCATAAACTAGCTTTAACTCTTTAAGAGTCTTTGAAAACGTGTGATGGGATGTGTCACCATGTGACGCTAATACTACTTCCCTCCATTTCTCGACGTATAAGACTTGAAGATTAGGTGATGCTTTAAGGTAAATTGCACTCTCAAACCTGAGAATGAGACGACTCTTCATGCGCCTCCATGCATGAAGTGAAAGAGGTGCTCCCCTTGCGACATCACGTAATGCTTCCAATGTTACCTTAACTTGTCCCAATAAATCTTTAATCATCAAATTATACGTACCTCTTGAAAATGCAAAATACCTGGGGGAACAATACATGAAGGGATCGACCGCCTCATCCTCACGATCGGAATCTGATGACTCAAAAGGATCCTCCAATTCGTCCTCGGATGCATTGGATGACCATGACGTATCCTCCAATTCATCTTCTGACATGGCGAAGACACCATGATGCATTGTGCTCTCCATAGCAAATACAATATGATCAAGAATGCCAATGATTGAGGTGAATGAAATCAAATGAATTCAAGTGAATGAATTCAAATAATTCACATGAATGGAGTAGATTAATGATCGAGAATGAGAGTGAATGAAATCAAATGGCCTACAATATGATCAAATGAAATCAAATACAATATGATCAAGAATGCCAATGATTGAGGTGAATGAAGTGAATGAAATCAAATGAATTCAAGTGAATGAATTCAAATAATTCACATGAATGGAGTAGATTAACGATCGAGAATGAGAGTGAATGATATGAGTGCGAGTGATTAATAGACTATTAAGGAAGGGAATGGGTTAATTGGGAATGATGGGAAGACTCTTAGTGCATGCTACTGAATTTGGTGAATTAATTTACTGTAGTCGTTAATATGACTGTTGAGACGCCATCATTACACGTAGTTGGGCACTTCCCTATTACTGTGTCGGGCTCCCTTTTTTAATGAGTCGGGCTCCACATTATCAGTCGGGCTCCCTTTTTACCAGAGTCGGGCTCCCTTTTTAATGAATGGGGCTCCCTTTTTTAATGAACATGAATGAGTCGGGCTCCCTTTTTACCAAAGTCGGGCTCCCTTTTTAATGAGTGGGGCTCCCTTTTTTAATGAACAAGAATGAGTCTGGCTCCACATTAATCAGTCGGGCTCCCTTTTACCAGAGTCGGGCTCCCTTTTTAATGAGTGGGGCTCCCTTTTTTAATGAACAAGAATGAGTCGGGCTCCACATTGATCAGTCGGGCTCCCTTTTTACTAGAGTCGGGCTCCCTTTTTAATGAGTGGGGCTCCCTTTTTTAATGAACATGAATGAGTCGAGCTCCACACTAATCACATTGAGTCTTGTTATGTCTTTGAAGAAGATTGACATCGAGTCTTGTTATGTCTTTGAATAAGATTGACATTGAGTCTTGTTATGTCTTTCGTATTGTTTACAACAAGGACCGAAGCACTCTTTCTATATACTTACTCTTTCTACAACAACATTCTTTGATTACAACACTCTTTCTATATACTTACTCTTTCTTGGCCTTTCTCAAAAACCATTGCCGTGACTACTTGTCAATAAGCTATTAGTTTTATTCTTTTGACACCCAAAACAATTCCAATATACAACCAAAATGATTTTCATATACAACCAAAATGAGATTCATACACAACCAAAATGAGATTCATATACAACCAAAATGCCATTCAAAAATTGATTCATATTCAACCAAGATGAGATTCATATACAACCAAAATGAGATTCAAAAATTGATTCATATTCAACCAATATGAGATTCATATACAACCAAAATGATTTACATTGAGTCATATACAACCAAAATGATTTACATTGAGTCATCTACAACCAAAATGATTTACATTGAGTCATCTACAACCAAAATGAGATTCATATACAACCAAAATGATTTACATTGAGTCATCTACAACCATTGCAATTTACATTGAGTCATCTACAACCAAAATGAGATTCATATACAACCAAAATGATTTACATTGAGTCATATACAACCATTGCAAAATGACTCCACGTAGTCATATGCCCAAAGTCCTTCGTGCCCATTTTGCCATGATTTTCCGAAGGAGCTCCACGTCTTCGAATCCAAACCATTGCTCCTTACCCTACAATTGAAGATGCCATCAACAAAAACAAAAACAAATGCTCAAATTCAAATCTCATAAATACTTACAAATTGATCGGACTCAAATCCTTGAATCAACTCCTCGACCAACATGCGAATAGTTTGCATCACGTAATACCCACAATCGGTCCCATTAGGTTGGGTTGGGATACGCAATTCATGGAATTGCCCGTTGTTGATGATGCAATGGTCATGTGTCCGACTCGAGATATGTCGTATAGCCAAATCACCCAATGTCCGCACCCTGGTAGTCGGATGAATATTTAGTGGATCACAAAATATAATTGGGCTCCTCACCTTGGCATCGAGACCCGTAGGAGTTTGTCGCATCTTCAACCAAAGCACCCAATGCCCTGCGTTCAATATTGGAATGAAGACATAATCCCTTTCAGGAACACGAGTGAGTACGTCTTTGACCTTATCGCCTTGGCCTTCTAGTTGTACCCATAGCGGATCCACAATATGAAACCGCTTGTTGATCTCGGGGGGCAGCGAGTACTCCATCCATAAATGGAAGAGGGTTATCATCCATGTGGATGCCATCTCCCCTACTGTGATCAACGAACATAGTTGTATCTCCGACAAGAAGACTGCTACATCCAGTCGTCGGCATGCCACCTGATACCTGTTTATTAGGCTAGATTAGTAACTACTAAACAAACATGATGTTAACTATTGATATCATGCCCCCAGCATAACAACATACCTGGTGAACTTATTTCTTGCAGAGTTATCCCATGTTTTCGAGATTGTCCCTGGACCAACAAAGACAATCCCAATGTCTGCATCCTCATCTGTGTCAGATGATGTAATGAACTCCAAATTACATGGGTCCACTTCTTTCCTGCGGATTTGGATTTTCGGCCTCCTTGCTTGTTGCATTGTCGATTCTGACAGTTGGTCTTGACCACCATCGATCTCGACATGTGCCTCATCCTTTGGTATGGGAATTCCATGACTCTTACACTACAATTCATACATAAGATTCACACATAATCATAAGTTTTAAACTCACATAAGATGCACACAAAATCATAAACCATACTTACATAATCTTTAGACGCATCCGCAATCTTCAACCTCACTTTTGCCATCCTATGCTCCTTTCCCTCGTCATACCTGGCCATTTGTTGGCTAACGAATTGAGCAATGAAATCAGCCTCCTTGCATGTTCGAAGTGAGTCCGGAGTGGCTTTGAAGATTTTTATTGCTCTTGTCCTCAACTTCCTCATGTGTGATTGGCGTGATCTATTATACTTGAGCTCCGGATCCAAAAAACGATTTATTGATCGTTGTCTTTCGTATTCGCTGAAGAATGATGTGGCTGTACTCCTCATGGAGGTCGATTGCTCTTCTTCGTCTATCTTTAGCCCCCGAGGCAGTATTACATGGATGCCATGTGCCTTCTGTAAATGGGCCTCCATGTCCGCTTTTTTTCGAAACCATCTCCCCTCTTTTCTACACGAATCTCCCACAATACAGGTGCGACATTTGATACCTGTTGAGTCTCTTCCACACTTGAAGAGGGACATAGGGTCCACTACAACAATGGTGTCACATTTGCATTAGAAAAACCCAAAATATGCTTACATCAATAATGATTATAAGAATGGACATAAACTCACCATTTACTTTGATATCTTCAACACCTGGACCCACGTCATGCATGGGGTTCGTATCCATGCTCGAGTCTTGAGTAATGATGTTTTCAGCCTCCGTATCATTGGATTTGGGGCACCTAACACCCTTTCTTACATAAACCCTAAACCAACATTCAAGTTAGCACACAAACATTATTATTTATACACAATATAAAGTAGAGAAATGATTCATGCCATACCTCCCTTCATAGGGTATTGTTTCACCCCAATCTGCATCAAAGTCTATGAAGATCTTGGACCGACTAGCCATCTGTACAAAACATTTTTAGAAAGGCATTCATTACATTACTATTATTTAGGGAGAAAAAACGCAAAGAATGTATACAAAATTTTAGATTTGACATTCAAATGTGGGCATAAAAAAGAGCCCAATACTGCATGAATCACATGGGCAAATTCAAGCATTCAAATGTTGGCATTTAAATGACATTCAAATGTTGGCATTTAAATGACATTCAAATGTTGGCAAAATCAAAATCATACATGTATTCAATCATACACAGCCCATGGGAGATCTTAAATGCACACATACATGTATTAAATCACAGCCTATAGAAGATCTTAAATACACACAAACATGTATTCAATCATACACATGCACACACATTCGCAGCCCATGGAAGATCTAAAATACACAAATACATGTATTCAATCATACACATGTATACACACACATTCCCAAATAAATGTATTCATCATACAACAAACACACACATTCACAGCCCAAAGAAGATCTTAAATACACACATACATGTATTCAACCATCACACACACAAATGTATTCAATCATACACATGTATACACACACATTCCCAAATAAATGTATTCAATCATACAACAAACACACACATTCACAGCCCAAAGAAGATCTTAAATACACACATACATGTATTCAACCATCACACACACAAATGTATTCAATCATACACACATACATGTATTCAATCATACACACACAGAAATGTATTCAATCATACACATGTATACACGCACATTCCCAAATAAATGTATTCAATCATACAACAAACACACACATTCACAGCCCAAAGAAGATCTTAAATACACACATACATGTAACCCTAAACCCATCACACACAGAAATGTATTCAATCATACACACACAGAAATGTATTCAATCATACACACACAGAAATGTATTCAATCATACACACACATACATGTATTTAATCATACACATACACACACAAATGTATTGAATCATACACACATACATGTATTTAATCATACACACATTTATGGTACCTATTAGAAGCAACCCTAAACCTAATAGAAAGAATATGATACCTAATAAAAACCAAAACCTAATAGAAGGAATATGATGCCTACCTCTGGACTGCAGGTGCTCGCAGTGCCTCACCGGAGATGTTTGCAACGAGTGCTCGCAGACAGGTGGTGCGCCTCGCTCAAAAACCCTAAACCCTCAAACCCACGAATGACAGAAAATGACAGAAAATGACAGAAAATGGGTTTTTATACTTCCTTGAACATGAATGAGAAGGGCTCCCTTTTGACAAAATGGAGCCATTCTTTAATGAGTCGGGCTCCAAGGGAGCCCTTCTTTAATGAGTCGGGCTCCAAGGGAGCCCTTCTTTAATGAGTCGGGCTCCATTTTGCTTGAATGGGTTTTTATACTTCCCTGAACATGAATGAGAAGGGCTCCCTTTCTGCGAAAAGGAGCCCTTCTTTAATGAGTCGGGCTCCATTTTGTATGAGCCGGGCTCCCTTTTTACGTGGCGCGCTTTTTCGCGCCTATTCCACATCCATCTTGGACGGTGGAGATCGAACGCGCCATCAGCGGTGCGACCTGCACCGTCCCTCTCCGCGATTCCCTCACTTGGCCTCTTTAATATTTGGTAGTAGTTAGACACCACGATACAGTATATGTATATGTGTATGTATATATGTACATATATGTATACGGTATATCATATACAGTATATGTATATGTGTGGTCTCTCCCACACCACAACCTTCTCGCTCCTCCTCCTCTTGTTCTTTTCCTTTGATTGTTGGTCCCTCCATTTGGGGAAGGAGGGCCTAGTTTTAGGTCACATACCTTACCTAGTTTAGGTCACATACCTTGCCTAGTTTAGGTCACATACTTAGAGCTTAAGGCATGTGCCTTTTTTGCCAAGCTCCTAGAAAGGATTATATGGAAAAGGAATTTTTGCACATTGTCATTTTGACCCTTGGAAACATGGTGAGGGGAGGGGGGTGTTAGACAAAAGGAAATAGAAAACATGGGGGAATCTCACATTACATACTTTCCTAATATTTACCCAACCACCAAAGTATCGATCCATGAAGCCATAATCTCGAAGGAACTAATACATATAGCTATAGAGAAAATGAAAACCTATGGATGTAGTCGAGGAAGCAACGGTTTATGTACAGACTTGGGGTGCAGTTGAAAAGCCCAAAAAAACATGTCTACATCTATTATATATAGGCCATGTTCATCTTCTTCAGAGAAGGATACAACTATATCCATTGTTAGTGCCCCCCCCCCCCCCCTTCAATTACAACTATTTGTAGTCACGAGTCCGAAACACACATGATCGTGATCTCCAAATTCCATTGATCAAGTTGTAGGCCCAAGCTTCCAATTTATCATTGACCGTGGACTCCCTAACATACAAGTATTACATGTTTTAAGTGCTATTGGAGACACTACATTGAGATCTAATATCAAACTAGGTTTGCAAACAATGATAAGGCCCAACTAAGAAAGTGAAAGCATAAGATGAAGCAAATCATGATGGAGATGCATATTTAACAAACGTACAAGAGGCAATTCAACCCAATATCACGATCTTCATGTTACATATATCTAGTACACCCTATAACACGAATGCCCATTTGGCAACAATCCTAGACTAGCTTCTAGCTATGAATGGTAACCCACCAATTTGAAGATGCAAACTCATGAGTTGAGCCACCCAATAATGGCTCAATAAGGATTCATAACTACAATTTAATCACATTTTTTGCAATTGACCTTACATTGTGTAAAGATTAAGCGATAAATATAAAATGCATTGAAATGAATGCAAGCTCTATATCGCATTTCCTTCTATTTTGTGGTAAGCTCTATCGTTGCACCCGTCTACCCTACCATTGAGCTTGTTAACCTAATGCTACCTTCACTTCACAGATAATATAGAAAATATCTTGATGAAAATGTGAATTAGCCATACTTGTTTAGCTAAGTATAAATTTGTCATTATGCTCGCCCTCAAACTAAAATTACTATAAAGTCAAGTAGATTGCAAGATCTCTCCAATGAGAATGATGAAAAGTCTTGTAATGAATGCACCATCAAAATCCATTGCTCGAAACTTGAATCCCAAGTTGAATTCTTGAAAATGGACGATCTAAAGCCTTTTGTATGCTTTAGAGTATAATGTCTTGTTGTCTTTTGCTCTCAACCTTCACTCTCTTTCATCCATAGATGGACGACCATGAGTTATTATAAAGGAAACATCAACCAAAAATGGGGCCTACATATGGGTGAAGAAGAGACAACCATTGACCAAATAAGCTAGAGATCATTAGAAGTATAATGTCATGTTGTCTTATGCTCTCAACCTTCACTCTCTTTCATCCATGGATGGACGACCATTAGTTGTTTATAAAGGAAACATCAACAAAATTTTGTGCCTACATATGGGTGAAGAGAAGACATTTAATGACCAAATAAGGTAGAGACCATTAGACCAAACCATCAACTTTGAAGGAATTCATTACCTCGGTCCTCAACTATCATTAAGTACAGTAACTTAAATAAGCATTGGGTTTTTTTCTTGAGGGTGGGAGCTTACAACAATTACCACTTTTATTACCAATGTCTAAATATACATGTCAATAATCTAGATCACCATAAAGATATGTGATCACTATCTATGTTATTATAATGTTCTAATTGTAACATTTTGGGAGTTGTGCCATTCCTACAATCTGATTCTAAGTACAACTGAAGTTTTAAAATGTTCACATGGATAATATAGCTTCGGTAAACAAGACAAAAGGCCTCCAAGTTAAGACTTAACCAATATGTCTTGTTTGATGTACATGAGGGAAATAATTGTATGATTCATCTCCTAAATGTGGGAGGTAATTTAATCATCCTTAAAGTTATGTATGGAGAACCAACTCTTGGAAGTTTC